>NW_028288613.1:1452500-1570000 GCF_059628265.1 Tinamus guttatus
GTTATTGCAGTTTGTTTCATTAAGGTGAGGTGGAAAAGGACGAATTGAGAAGCTCGGTGTATTCGCTCCGGGCACGAGCGTGCCCACAGCCTGTGTGCTCCTGCAAGGCATTTCATTGCTAAAATAATGAACAAAGTTTTTATTTATCCTGCACACATTTGCCTGCATATTCACTAGACAATATTTCCTCAATTTCCTTTAAGCTGCATTATTAAAAAAAAAAATCACCTTTAGGGAGATCCTAGAAAGCTGTGGATTTTCACTTTTTCCTGCTCCTCTGCTATTAGTCTCTCTCCTTCCATTATACTCCGTTATGTGGCTCTAACGCTGGGCTGATGAATGAGCTCACCTTCCTTCGGCACCGCTCTGCAGCCAAAATCTGCGGCAGCAAGAGAGCTACGGAGGCTTTCCAATGCATTAAAAAAAAAAAGAAAAGCCTATGAGATAGCAGCGAAAGCCTCTGTCTCTGCTTGGGGAAAGAAATAATAAAAGGATATGCAATTTGAGAGAGTGAGAGAAAAAGAGAGATTTTTTTTTTTTAGCCAAAATAATCATCTTGAACACATTCACTTAACGCACATCCAGGCAAAGACGTGACAATTAGTACATCTGACGCCTACAGTGCAGATGTTTATGGTGTGAATAATAGATGGAAAGAGAGCGAAAATACGGTTGCCTCCGTGAAATACAGTGTCGTTTTAGCTGGGAAACAGGGAACTTTGCTCCCGGTGCCACTGCTCGGGGGTGACAGGGACCGCGCGCAGTGCGGAATGTCAGCGCTATGGCCCCGCTCCAAAAGTGGACAAGATTAATAAAGGACACCAAAAAATGTGTTGAGTCCAGCAAGGGGGTGTTGCAAGAATTGTTGCAAAAAAAGCTCAGCAGTGGGGGGAGAGGAAAGGCAGCCGTTAGGGGGAAATGGCACCGATTTCCAGCAGGAGCCTCGTGCAATGAATCTGGATTTTTAAAACGTGCCTCTACCCCGCTCATAGATGTTTAAGTGCTTAAATATGCACAATAAATGTAAATAATTCGCTGCTTTGCCAACAGAAAATTGGGCAGAAAAGTAATTTTGAATAGCAACTTGGCTTGCTATACCCAGTGATTTGGTGCCCTGCAAAATGCATTTGACACTGCTGTTCATTAAGCTCGTGCTATTGAGCCTTCTTCCCATTCATTAGTGATTAATTCAGACAGATATTTAACTTAATAAGGTAAGCAAATAAACAAAAAATCACTTTCGGTGCCTTAAGGTTTTTTAGACCTCTAATTGGTTTTGTGCACTAATTATCAAGATTAACACCTTACACTTTCCCCACTCCTTACAGTGAGAAATTCCCACCGGGAAAAAAAAACAAAAAACCAAAAAAACTAAAGCCCTGCAACCTTGAGGGAGTCTTTTAAGTGTAAAGGGTTAAGAGTTTGCTTTTAAAAGCAGGATAAGCAGCGAAGAGAGCGGCCCCGTTGCAGGTGAACGTGGCCGTGCGTGTGCGGAGGGATGCGGGATCGCTGCGGCCAGCTCCGTGATGCTACAGCCATGCACAGGATAGCTATAACATAGCTATAGGTAAGTGCTATAGGCACTGCTAAAATAGATACGACAAGTGTCACATCTCTGGCGCTGCAGCAAGTGGGGAGCACTGGGGCCTTTCTGCCCCTATGGGCAAAATCCCCCCAAACGCCCCATCCATGCATGAGCCGTGGCCACGGGGCCCGTTTTGGTGCAATATTTGCTAGTACGAGCCTGGCACAGCTGCAAGCCTGTTCCCTCATCCCCATCACTGCAAAGTCCTCGAGACCGACCACGGCTGTGCCCGGGACCCGCTCTCGCTTTTGGGTAGTTTTTGTAGTATTTGGGGATTTTGCAACTCCTTTTCCTTTAATTCTTTTCTTTCTTTAATGGGTGACTGGATAAATTCAGCGGTGGATTTTTGTGACACTAAAGCAGCAGATAAGTCTATGATGCACTCCAGCTATGTGGTTTAAAAATCCCTTACCATATGTTTTCTCCCTGGAATGCCTCATCTTGCAAAATTACAGGAACCGAAGCTTAAAAACACAATTAGGTAGTTTAAAATGAAATATTAAAGAAATACCACATATTTTCTGATATGCCTGCGATGTTTTTCCTTGCCTTTTTTTTAATATATATTTTTCTTTATCCCCCCCACTTCGTCCTTCCCGCTTCCCTCCCCATCGGAGCTGGTGGAGGCGCTCGGCTCTATTGGATTGCGGCACTAATCACGCGCCGTGTTCTCTGATGAGGTTATACGGGCTGGGGTTAAATTATAAATGAAAGGACGAACTAGCGGAGCACTTGTCATAACAGCAGCTTTTATGTTGTTACAGAGGGTTTTTTTGGTGGGGAGGAAGGTCAAAAAATAGCAGTACATGGGAATGCCTCTCCTTGCATCCTGGCTGGCTTCGTGCTCCTCGCAGTACCGGTGCAGACAAGTCATGCAATTTGTTGAACTGTTTTTTCTCAGGTATTCCGAGAACTACAGCACGATATCTGTCCGCTGAGAAAAATGTGAGAAAAGGGAATACATAATGCATGGAGATGCAGATCGTGGCGTCAGCTCGGCTGCGCCCCGGCCCCCCCGCGCTCACTTAAGTTTATTCCATTACTCTGCTTTAAAGCAACTTCTTTTCTGCCAGGCAGGAGGAAAACCCCACTCCAAGTCTGCAATGAGGCCTTAACGCTGGTGTCTCCTGCAGTGCTACAGGCGCAGCATAATTCCCGGTATTCCTGCTTGGATGTACTATGCATTTTTGTTTCTGTGACACTTAATTTTAAGTCAAAACGGCTTTTGGAGGGCTGTAATTGTTGCAATTAAACAACTTGAGTGAAGACGAAGCTCCTTGTGTTGTTTGCAGTGCAGGGGACTGGGGGTCGTGTTGTCCCTCCTTGCAATGACCTGGAAATGCAGCCAGTTTAAGCTGTTCTTCACAATAACAGCATCAGGGGGGCGATTTTTGGCGCAAAGTCCTATCCTGCTCTCAAACATATCATTAATTTTTTCCAAAAGTTGAGCCAGCTGCGGATGGGAGGTGCAGGCTGGAGCTGTGCAACGGGTTAGCACCTTGCATTGAGTCATGCATTTAGCTTTTTTTTCCCCCTTTTCCTGCGGGTTTTTCAAGCGGAGCTGCTGCTTGCAAGCTTCCAACCCCAGGCGGGTGCTGTGCCCTGCGTGCACGGTGCTCTCCAGACCTCAGCAGCAGATAAAGGTCTCCTTGAACACGGGGGTTTTGGCCACGCTCCGTGCGACCCGCTGCAGGGCTGCGTTTTGGGGGCTTTCTTGGCTTTGTAGCACTCGGCCGTGTTTGGTTGGGGGCTACCCCTGAGCAAGAGGCACGCGGCCTTGCCGCGCTCGCCGTGCAGCGCCGGCGCGCTGGAGAGGCAGCCTGCAGCCATACAGCTGATTATTTCACCAAATTTGCATCTTTTCTACAGTAACGGGGACGGCTCGCGCAAACGCTCCCGGGCTCTAAATAGATGTTAAGTGGTTGTTTCTAGTCTCTTCCCCGGCGCTCCCCGGAGAGGGGCTTCCCGAGGCGGCAGCCGGGCAGAACCGCTGGGAATCTGCTCCGGGAAGGCGGGAATCGGCGCCCGCGCGGGGCCTCCGGAGCGGGTACCAAGGCAGCATCCCTGCTAAGCACTTGCTTAGTATAAAACAGATCCCTGCTGCAGAAATCCATTTTAAAAAGGGTATTTTAGAGCCATTAAGGTCTGTCTTGTCACTGCCAACATGGGCACGTTTCCGTGCTCTATATCCCCGACATGTCAGGAGGTGCTTAGGGATGCTTCCCTACACGGGTTATTGGGATGACAGGCAATAGCTGTCCGGGCTGTGCATGTGCTGCACACTGGAAATCCAGGAAAGACTCCTCAGGAAAGAAATAAAATTATAAAAATCCTTACACATGTGTAATGAATGCCATCTTAAGCGATAAAGTTGTCATCTGCACTTTATTTCTCATAGAGTCTGTAATGGAATAATGGGATCATGTTTATCCCTAGAATAAACGGAGGCGGAAGTCGGGGAGATTTGCACCAAGTGGGATTCAGCAGTTGATAAAATGTGAGTTTAGAAACAAGGCAGTTGAGGGGAAGAATGGGAAAAGTAGCAGACCCTAAGATTTTCCAACAGCAAATGTCTGTGTCTCTGTCTGTGGATTGGTTGTTTCTTCCAAGGGCTTCGACTTGTTAGGGGCTCTTTGCCTTTTGGATCCAAGAAAAACTCGCAGTTCTGGTGCCTGGAAAATACATTTTTTAAGTGGAAATGCTTCGCTTAATTAAATACGTAGCCTTTTAATACCCACCTTGGCCGCATGCAAACACGCCAGCGTTCGTGCTGCGCTTGGAATGAAAAGGGGGGAATGTTTGTGTTTGAGGGGGTTTATTTTATTTTATTTTATCTTTTTCTTTTTTTGGCAAAACTCCTCGAGCAAATTAGCAGATCGCATCGTTCGGTGCTGGCGGCGATGCAGGAGGATCCCCGACAGATAATTCAAACAAACAGTTCGCAGAATAACACTGCGCAGAGCTACTGCCCATTTGGCTCTGTGTCTTTGCTCCTGTCCGGAGGTTTTAGGACACATTAAGGTCCCTGGGTGTCCCCACGACCGCATCCCCAGGGAGCAGCACGAGGAGCTCCGAACCAGGACAGTTTCAGGGACTTCAGAAAACCTTTTTCCCCCAATACCCGTCACAAGAGGCACAATAACATACGCACAGGCTGCCAATGCATCAAAGGCCTGCCTTTTTTTTTTTAAAATACTATTTTGTCATGTACATACATAGCATTTTTAAGAGATAGCTCCGAGGAAGCTTTTCAGTCCTTGATCAGATCATGAATTTAATTAATTCGGTGTAGACATGTCATAGATTTAAACCCTTTAGAATTACATTTTTAATACAGATCTAACATTTAATGTCCTTTTTCGTTTTTTTTTTCTTGCAAAGTTAAAAAAAGAAAGAAAAAAAATCCTCTAATACTCCAGTAGCAATTTTTCCCTCTTATTACAAGGCTTCGTGGTTCACTCCTAATTATGCGGCTGCAAATTATTTACTGTAGTTTTAAATTAAGGAAGGAGACAAGTAATCCAGTGTAAAAAACACTGTTCCAACTTCAAGCAGGAACGAGTGTATGTGTTTAATTTCTCTTTAGGCGTGCAGCTGTACAGCCGCTCTATAATGGAAGGTTTGAGACAAAATGGTCCCCCACCACCTTACCTCCGTGTAATGCAATTTAGCTTCATTAAATTACTGGAGGGCCAGTTACTTAAGCAGAATATTGATTTTCAGTCGGGGCCGTGTTTAACATAATTCTGCGTAGGCAACAGCTAATTCTGCATTTGAATCTCGCACCCTAATGGAATTAGAGGCCGTGGCTGACCAGGGCCGAGCCCCCTGCGGCCTTAACCCTTCACCATGGCAAGGCCACGACTCCTGCATCTCCCTTTGGCAACCTCGGGCTCCGTCCATGGGGTGGGATGGAGAGGGGCTCGCTCCGCATCCCCACGTGTGACCCCAAATTCTGCTTTCCCAACCGCCACGCTGAGCATCGGGTCTTACTTTAATTAAGACACAGAGAAATGAGGCGACTCTTCGGCAGGAGGGTGTGTTGTTCCCCTTGCCATCTCGAAAGCTCCTTATCTTTATTTATTGTCCTCTTTAATGATGAGGTTCAGTTTACAAACCATTGAACAATAATAATAATAACAATAATTTGAAATGGTGCCCCCTGAGTTATGGCTTGTCGGCATCTTGGCATTTCAGGAGCTTCTCAAGCTGCCACACAAGCTTTGGGCTCGGGAGCTGGCGTTTTGGTTGCAGTCGGTCCGTGTTTAGATGCAGATCTTTGGAGAACAATTTCGGGGAGCAGGATACAGGTGATAGCTGTAGATCTGTGGGCTCTGAACATTTTGGGATTCTTTTTTTCAACACAGGTTTTCAGATAAGCAAGGCCAACCTCTGGAAGCGTGGCGATGCATCCGGAGCGTGGCGAGGACACTTGTGCCATGGTTGCAATTGAGGGCAAATCCCGAATCCCAGCCCAACCGGAGCAACCTGCAGCTCTGCTGAAACAAGTGAAGCGAGCAGGTTTTACATCTCGCTGAAGAGGAGCTTTAAAATAGCCCAGCTAGCTCTTAAAATAGACTCGGCATCACTGAGCGAAATCTGGGACGCGGATTTGAATGCGGCTGCCGGAGCAAAGCCTGGAAACCGGGAGTTAACACGAGGCGATGTGGGCTGGAGGTTTTGCAGAGCCGGATGCTGCTGCCGTCGCCAAAATGCGGGTTGCGTTTTGGGAGGGAGGAAAATTGCAGCATGCAACATTGTTGATGGTTGATAACTGGTGCCCGCTGCATTGCTTCAAATGCATTCAGCTGAATGCCCTGCAATTGCCTGGCTGATAACCGAGTGCCTCCTGGCGAGGTCGAGCACCCCTTGCACCCTTGCACACGTGGCCCCTCGTCCTCTCTTGTCTCCCGTCTCTTTGCATTGCACAGCAAATAACAGCGAGCGCTCTCTTCACATGCTCTGTTCTCCTCTGCACCATGCCAGCCCCTCTCCCAGATGATAATATTTGGATAAACTGCCTTACTTGGGCTATGCACGATGCAAGAAAGAAGGCACAAGACTCCCAGAGAGGCAGACGGTCAAAGACAGTGAAGGAAAACGACTCCTGCAGCTCCTTTTCTCTTCAAACTTTCCCCATTTCCCGCCACTTCTGCATCACATCGATCCAGTGGGTGCGCAACTCCGCAGATTTCAGAGGAATTACTTACAGAACGAGGTGTTAGGCATTATACACAAGGTAGCAGAATCCGGCCATATATAATTAATACAAATATGTGCATAATTTAACGCTGCCCCAGGAAAGCCTTAAATTACATGATAACCATGCAGACACTGGCCTAGGAAGGAAAACATGGGGAGTCTCTATTAGTGAAATTAATTATATGTAAGATTGTCTTCAATAACCATGTGGGAATGATTAAGTAATCAGTCAAATAAAAGATTTAATAACAAATTCCCTATCAATTATACAAGAACACCCAGTAAAAATTAAGTAAAAATGATTTTCAACGCATTAATATTAACATTAATAGTACTGAAAATATTATAACATAATTAAGTGTAATTTCTTGTAGCAAAACATAACAGCAAAATAAACAAGCCCCCTGAAAAGCTTTTCCTGAGGCTGCTCGGCAGCTCCAGATGTGCAACAAGGAAGGAGGTTTCGCTCCACGAGCCTTGTGCCCATGAGCGCTGCCCAACGCCCGGCTCTTGGAGATGGGAGACAGTCCAGGTGACACAGGGTGATGGACACTAATCTAGGAGATCTCCCAGAACAGGGTTGACACGACACCTGGATATCCAGAAGACTTCGGAGAACCTCAGCTGCACCTGCAGCTGCTCCAAGGATGAGCTGCATGCTGCGGCTGGGGCTGCCCACTGCCCATTTTCCAGAGAGTTTTCTGGGTCAAAATACAGGTCATTTCTCCCTTTCAGCATTTCATATTTTCATTGTTGCACTGCTAAAGTGCAGGACGTTTTGTCTTCACCACTATCACCCATTCTGCTCTGGGGATGCGACCATCCCATTTTACCGTAGCCTGTTGGAAATGTCTCAGAGGCTCTGCAACCAAGATCTTTCAGCAGTTGGTGGAGAGAAGGAAATACTGCATTAGCCACCTCTTTAAATAAGAGGTTAATTATCCTGTGGAGGTATCTACTGCTCTTTATACACCAGATGACCAACTCAGACTGGAAATCTGAATTTTTCAGATGAGTGAAAGGCAAGGTGGAAATGCCCATTCCGTGGAGCGGTGCAGACCTCAAGGAGAACATTCCCATCAGCATGCGGAGATGTAAGCTCCATGCTGCAGCTTCCTGCAGGTGAAACGCTCTGGATATTGCCTATTAACAACCCGCCTGGTCCAGCATCCTGACTCCTACGCTGACAGCTGATGCAGAAGGCAAGAGATAGCGCGAAGCAACGCGGAGATTTTCCACGTCTGTTTTCCCTGGCTCCCAGCAATGTGCATCTCGGGGACGTCCCGAGGCAGAGGTTGTATCCTTGTGCTTAACGGCCTGTGAAGGACCAGCTACACTGCGAGTTAGCATTCCCTGTGCTAGTTTGGATGCTTGAAGCAGAGAAGGTGCCACCAAACGGACTCGCTCGGTCTCATTTGCGCTCCGTGTCGCTGCGAGCGGCTAGTTAGTGTTAGTAACCAGCTAGTTACTAACTCTAAATGGTGTTAGTGACAAAACTAATGCTGTCCCTGCCACGCTATACTCAGTGTGCTGCCTCCTTACACGTTACGTAGCACAGGAAGATGTTTCCGAGGCAGCAAAAGAGCTTCGAAGGAATAAAAACTGCTATAACTCTCTCCCACCATTCCAAAAAGTGCCCAAAAGCAATGAAAGCCGATATAGTTTGTTTGGCATAAATTGCATCCTTTTTTTTTTTTTTTTTTTTTTTCCTCCATGAAATAATGGGATTTGATCTAAGCACTCCTCTGCAATCAGGAGTTGGGCAACTTCTGTGAGGCTCTTTGCAAAAAAAGACCCCATCAAAGTAGCTAATAAATGCTGCAATAGTTAGATTTTAATCCTGGTTAACTGTAGAATTAGACTTCGTAGAAACATTTCGAGGTGAGAGACTTAACCTTTCAAATGAGAAAAGGAATTAAATTGTTTTAGAAAAATGCACTTATTAAGACAAAAAAAAAGAAGAAAACAATCAAAAAAGAGAAGACCTTCCCTTTCTGGTATATTTTAAGAGCTTTACAACAATTCTGTAACAGCACCTTCTGTTTTTCTCATAAAACCGTGGTTTTTATTGGAGGTAGGATGGCTGTATTAAATAAGGGAGGTCTGTGAATATGTTTTTCTGCAAGTACCACAACACTCTTTTCCATACTAGGGCTTTGGATACTGTGTTTTTCCAAAACTAAACTGAAAACCCTTCCCTGCCACCTCACAGTGACCGCTAAATGAAAGGGAACTGACCTCTACATGGGCTTGCAATAGTTTAATAACATGCAATATTTTGCAGGCAGCAACTCAAGTGATAATTGAGCTTCCGAGTAATAGTTAATTAGTAAATACACTTGATTTATCTACATGTTCTACTAAGTTGCTTTGAGGTCTTGAATCTAGAGAGTGCTATACTAATTTCAGCAAGGGTATATAGTCAAAATAATGTGGATTTTTATTTATTTTTTTATCAAAATCTGAGAAATAACCTGCCAAACCAATCACTCATTCCCAGGGGTCTTGCAGAAGGCCTGGATGTTAATTGCATTTAACCTAGAACAGCAGAGCATTTTTTTTTCTTTATACAATAACTAATATGTAAACTACTGTTGCACTTTGAAATTACTTTCACTTAAATTCTATTATTGAAGCTCCACAGTGGAATATATCTAGGGTCCATTTCATTAAAAAAGACTAATTACATGGGAACTGTGCAACATACCCGCCAATCTTTCCCTATGTGATGGAAAAAATGAGTGTTAGAGAGAGAGAGCACACATTTATACCGACATTGGTGAGAAAGGCTTATGTGAGGATGCAGGAGAGCCCTGCAATGAAATTTGGTCATTGATGAAAGGACGCTCTCCTGCCTTTCTGCAGCCAGGAATTTGCCATAAGAGCCTTCCCACCTCTTTTTCCCCACATTGGGGTCAGGAAAAACAAGTGCTTGGCATGAGAAGTCAGCGTGAGAACATGTACGCAGTCCCTGCAAGGTCCGCTGAAACATTGCAAAAGCATTCGAGTCCATAACGTGCTGGCTTATATTTCATTAGCGAGGTGTTCCTGCCAAAAATAGGAGACCTTTATAACGTGTTGGCACTGAGAGCACAGCTGACCTTGTGCTGTACTGCAATAACTTGTTATTCCATAAATCCGTCTTCTTCCGCGGCTGGGTTTGGTGTGTGCGTGCACACTTGGGAGCCTGGGGAGAAGCGGATGGTTGTGGGACCCCTGCACTTCATGCAGAGGACCCCAGAAATGAGACAAAATTTCTATTTCCCACTTGCAAAAGAAAAATCAATACAGGCAAAAATCTATCTGTGATAAGGTCTAAATTTGGTATGAGAAAGGTTCTGTTAGGTTACGGGGAAAAGAGGTCATTTGCACTGGGCATGGAAGAGCCCCTATCCTGTTTGTCACAACAGCAGCAAAAATTGGGCTTGCCCGCGAAGACAGAGGAATATGAGATTCAAAATACCCTGTTATTTAAAAAAAAAAAATACTTGGCTGTTAATATTACAGTGGGATAAAGCACTCCTCTGGTCTCAGAAGGGTTTGAAGGATGCCCGGGTGTACTCTGGGCGCTCCACTTTACGTTAATAATCCGAATGCCCCATGCATCGATTTGCACATTACGCTCGTAACGACCTTACATTTGAACTTGCTATGAAGCCAGATACCCTGGGCAGTCAATACACGGCGAGGTGGCTGTGAAAGGGTCACTGCCCTGCGCCGGGGAGCAGCGAATTTTAGCTATTTAATTATTTAATTGATAGCGAATTTTAGCTATTTGCTCTGCAGGGAACCCCTTCTTTTTGTAACGTGGCACTCAACATCGGGGCAGAAGAAATATGGGGAGAAACTCTTCAATCTGAGCCCATACCCAGCTGCGAGGTTTTGCTAGGTCAGAGCAATCACAAGCCATTTGCAAAGACACCCCAATATTTTGCTTCGCAAGCCCTGGCAGTCCCGGAGCCGGGAAGACCTGGGGCATCCTTCATTGGTAGACACGTGCGCATGGAGATCTGGGGGCTCCGTGGGGACAACGGAGCTTGTTGGTAACCAGAATTCCCTTCTGGAAGACCAACGGTTATTTATTTAAGAAGATCGACTTTTCCAAGTTATTTCTACATCCCAGGCTAACGGCAATGGGGTCCAACCGCGGTCAGGAAGATGGGATTCATGGAGCACTGCAGCAGGAGCCGTGGGAGCAAGTCAGAGCAGCCTCATCTCTAGCCAAAAACAAGCCACGGTCTCTGCTGAAACCACATTGCAAAATACAAAATAAGATGATAAAAGCAGCCTGACATCCCAACGCCATTTTTTCTTTTTCCTGGTCAAACCATGCAAAAAACCCCCCCGAAAACTCACAATGGAGCAACTTCCATTTTAGCTCAGTTTCTCCTCCTCTAGCATGGTCTATTTATTTTTATTGGTTTGTTTCTCATTAAATCCTTCAATTACTCTGCAGTGTAAAATGGTGAAATTATTGGCATGTGCCACTTTCATCATGTATTTGAGTTTGCTTATTACACTTGCAGAAAATGCTTGAATGGTATTAGGCTCTGCTGTGGATTGAGACAGAGTTAATAAATATTATTTGGTGTTTTTTCCCTGAGAAGCACTGCTTTTCTTGATTGTTTTTTACAGTTGGATTGGGAATATTGATTTATTCACCACTGTTACAATAATTGTATACAAGGAACAAAAAATGCAGAGGTAACATTTCATCAGCTCAAACAGATTAATTAGTTGTAGTAGATTAGGCACAGTGTTACACAGAAAGATTTGCATTTAGAGGAAGAAAAAAGTTTTTTTTTTTTTAATCTTAAAAAAGGCAAGAGAATTTAATAGAGATGTGATACACTGAGCTGCTTGGCTTATTATTCAATCAGTGTTTCCAAATGAGTATTAAAGGGCAACTTTAAATATTAACTCTGCTTTCTAAAATCAAAAATAAGAGGTAATTGTTGAATGTAGAGTGTGGGCAAATCCTTGTTTACCATACTTGTGTTATATATAAAAATGCCCTTGATTTTGTATCCTAAATTTCTACGAAATTTTAACTCAGTTTCAGTACAGAAACATTGGGAATTTGGAAATGGGGATTTGCATTATCTTCCTCTGGTAGATACTTATATTTTTATCTTTGTGCATCGAATTAAGAAGCTGCTATGAAGAGGTAAATATTACTATCTCTCGAGTGAGGTTAGCTTGGCCATGATACTAAAAATTATTCATTAAAGGTTACGAGGCATTAACAAGAGTTTAAAAAGTGTCCTGGCTGCTCCCTGCTTGACCCCTTCCTGCGGGGAATTGAGATTTCCCAGCTCCTCGGACCGCGGGCACCACAAGGGCAATTAAGCCATTTCCCACAGGGGTTCAAATTTTAACATCTTTCAGTATGGAAACGGAGAAAAAAAACAGTTTTTATCACTCTCGCTTAGGCTTCAGATATGCAGGTGTTGCCACAATTCCCCATATTTTGTGGTGCTGCACACAGTGTTTTTCAGAAAGAAGATGCAGAGCATCGGTGTGAAGTCCTCTTGCCACTGCTTTTGCTACACGGCTGCAGTAAAGGACACCGTGCTAATAAAAATATAGGAAAACCGGGATGCACAATGAATTTTGATAAGATTCTTTCCGAATCACATGCCCAGTGTGGAAATGAATGAACTTTTTTATCTATTGAAGTGCCACGGTCTTGCAAGTGAATGAACATGGACAGTTGTGTTTGCTCCAGCAACTGCTGAATTAATTGTCTTAATTTTTGCCCTGATTTATAGACTTTGGTGTTGGGCCCTGCCATTGCTTGACTTTTGTGAGTGAGGGCAAGTTTGGAGGAATTCTGCAGCAAAAGCAGTGAGCAAAAATCCTTTTCTCTCCTCTCATCTAAAATGGGCCATAGGTTTATAAACTTGGGCATAAAGTTTAATGCATTGCACTGTATTTATCTTTAAGATATCCCTTTCTACCAGCCAAGTAAAAAATACTGCGGATGCTTTGAAAGGTAATCGTTAAGGTGATCAAGCTCCAAAGATCAATAATATCTCTACAGGATCCTCCTAGGGTTTCCACGGTATCTTCTCTTTCATTAAAAATTGTATTAACAGATCCTGTTTGATTAAAGGGAGTTTTGGTCTGGTGGGTTGCAGGAGAGGAGGTCCCAAGTCCTCCCTGCACCCTGAGGGCTGCTTTATGCCCTTGAGCATCAGATAAACTGCTGCAGAGATAAACCAAAAAAAAAAAAAGAGAGAGAAAAAGAAAAGCAGTGAGGGCCAAATCCTGCAGCCAAGAATTGGTTTTGTACCAGACAGAACAATTTCCCCTCTTATTACACTTTGACAGGAAAATTTGGACGTTACTGAAAAGTAGTTAAAATACAATATCAAGGAAAAAGAGGCTACAGCTTCAAAAAAGCCTTTTGTGAATAGATTTGCTTTAGAAATCAATGACATTTTTACCTAATCACTTTTCAAACAAGGCTGCATTTCAGATTAAATCTCATGCATGGGCACAAGCCTCTAGCTGCTTTCCAAGCTGATCAATTGCCATGCTGAAGACACGGGGAAGCATTATATTTCATTTCTACATCTTTGTTTGTGCTGTTGTTGTAAAACTTTAGATTTTGGGACTTTGTTTCCTTCCAGTAAGTCCATGCAACCACTCACATGCGGCTCTAAGGTCCATTTCATGGCAATTACAGGGCTGCATTTCTGACACGTTGATGCCTTCATCCTTCTGCTGCACCAAAGCACCTCCAGCCCCAGTCCCCTTGGATATGGGAACACTGTGCTCCAGATCCATCCCTGTTCCCAACACCGTGCATGCAACGAATTCCAAAAATACCCTGTCTGTCCATTGAAAGGGTTGCAGAAATGTGTCTCAAATTGATTTTCCTGCTATGGAGTTAATCTGAATACAATAGCTGCTCTCAGAGACAAATGAAGTTCCTCCAGTGGCACGAAACATCTGGAAGCTCTCCGCGCTTCCCTATGGATAATGCTGCGCTCGGGAGTGGGCGTATGTTGTCCCTGTTTAATTTTTCACATGTCCTGGATGTCCCGGGCTCAGCTGGAGAGCCGATACGGCAGGACACATGGTGATAAGCCCCTACGCATGTGAGGTCATCACAAAATTCCCTTGAATTTTGTAGGAAAAAGAGAGAGAGAAGCAAGAAATTCATAAGGAATTAAAAACAAAGGAAAAATAGATATCAGTTAGCAAAGCAACCATGAAGAGGATTGAAAAATACAGCCAGGAGTTTTGGACAGCTGTGTCGGCTAAAACTGTAAGTTCAGCAGAACAGAGCAAAGCTGATATGGAATAGTTTTAAATGTCTTTTCCCTCATAACTAGATTATTCAGTACAATGTCATTTGCTGCCACTGACATTTTCTTTAAAGTCATAAAGGCCTACATAGTAATAAAAGGGCTCAGAATAAAATTAGGAATATCATGTATAAATTATCTTTAACCTTAGCTTCATTTGGACTGTGACTTTTTAGACCTGATCAATTTTCATGAAACTATCCACATAAAACTGTGAAAAAATATTTGATCCTTGGCTCTCATAAAGCTCCTGTAAAAAGCCTGGTTCTTTCCCGGTGCTTAATAGCACTGCTGGTGTCCCTCTCTGCGGGCAATTCGGTAAAAGGGGGATAACATTTGAGTTTTATTGCAATTTCTCAGAACTCTGCTATAGAAAACATCCAGGAAAGCATGCTTCATGTTCGTGGTACATAGAAAATTTGCTGAATATTTAGCAGATTTCCTGCTTAGGTTGAGAAGGTGCCTAGACAACCTGAGGTGGGTTCCCACTCCCCATGTCACACCTGATATGCAGAAGGTGCTGGTTTGGGGTGAGTTTAAGGCAGGTTTTTCAGCAATGCCTCTCAAGCAGCATTGAAGATGAGGGAGCAAAGTCAGGTCCCAAGACAGATCTCTTGAACAGGACCAGGTATTGAATCGTGTGGCAAACCTTCTGTCTACCAGCAAAGAGCGTTGGCTCTGGAAAGCCAGAAAAAAATTCACAAGTTGTGCATTGCACTGCTCCCAATCGTTCCTTAATGTGCTCATGGGATTAAAAATAATAATAATAATAATAAAAATAGAATTTCAGGCTTTAAGAGATGCTGAGGGTGACCAGCTGCGCATGGAGACTCGGGCTTGCTCCTCAGGCAAGCAATATTTCTTCCACTTTGTATCAAAAACTATACAGAGCTAAAAACTCTCTTTCTGAAAAGAGTCCATCCATTCTGAATTAACATCCTGCTAACATTTGCTTGCTCTGTGTTGTCTGGTTGTCACCCATTATCAGTTGCAGTGGTCTGGGCAGTTTTAAAATGTGCATGAATTAAGATTGCGAGGGTAAGGTGTCCAGGTTAACCTTTTCTCACACGTGTCGTATTTTATGTAGTAATAGAAATTCCTCAGAGTCACATATCTGGGGAGCCTGACAGCAGGATAGAAGCCAAATGCTAAGCACTGCTGTGTAGTTTCAGGGCAAGTCGGGAGGACAGGCACATCAAGGAAATTAATTTCATATATTTGCGAGCATCAAATCGCAATTGCGTGTTTTTAAGTAACTCCGAAGTCAGTCTTAGTTGAGCACCATGCACCTCCCCAGGACAGGGCAGGGTGCTGTGGCTGGAGACTTGGACCTTGTGGTCAAGGGCCTGCTGGCTGCTGTATGCATTGCTTGGACAGGCATGGGCACAGCACTTATCCTCTCTGAGTTTCCTATAGAAACGCCTATGGAAAGGGAATTGTAAGTCTCAGACCTGCAACAGGTTCATGCATTAAATGCCTCCTTCTCTTGTCATTAGAAATGCCATGGTGGAGTGACCATAACCAAGACATCAGGCATCATCCTACCCTTTGCAGGATTTTCTCCTGGACTCAAACTCATCACATTGCCAAGATTAAGCTCAGTCAGAAAATGTGGGTTTAAGCTCCCCACATCACCGATATATACATGCACAAAACTCATGGAAGGTATAAGTGTCTGTGCTGAGACAGTGCATGGACATATGTTTACATTGCTGATAGCTGTGAACTATAAGTTCTGCTGCATATTAATGGCATATTTATGCATGGTAATTTAATGAACATGAGTCATTTATCTAATAAAATGTTAATTACAAGTTTCTAGGTGTACCTAATTACAAACTGCTATGGAACCTACCATGGAAGTTTTATCCTCTGACCAGTTTTCGAGGAGAAGGTCTCTGCTTCTCCAAACCCCCTTCTTAAAGAAATCTTTTCTGCAAAGGGGGTTTGGAAAATTATATGAAGTTGTATTTGCTCTGTTGGATACTGCTTCATGCAATGTTTTACAACAACAAGCCACGTTCTAGCTAGTTTGCATCTCAAAGTAGCGTGAGAATATCTAAAAGTAGTGCCTTACAGAAGTAACCTTCCTTAGTTGTAAGTTTTCCACCCGAAAATGAGCCAATGTCCAAAGGTAACTCTCTGATTTTTGGGATACAGCATGAAGAATCACAAATGTCTCTAAACATTGCAGTGCAGATGCACATTTTTAAGGAAATCCTGCATCGCAGCAGCAGAATTATTTCTGCTGTACGAAGTCTTTCATGATCTATAGTATTGATCCATCAACATTATAGTCTCACCCTCTCCAGACTGCTTAAAATACCTAATTTTATAAAAAGTTAGCGATTTTATTTTTCTGTAAGAAAGACATGGGTTGATAGTTGCTAGCCATTGCGGCTAAGCTACTCTGTGCATTTTGCAGTCATAGTTATAGGGATTTCATAGAATCATAGAATCATAGAATGCTTAGGGTTGGAAGGGACCTCTAGAGATCATCTAGTCCAACCCCCCTGCATACGCAGGGACACCTAAAGCACGTGGCACAGGACTGCATCCAAGCGGGTTTTGAAGATCTCCAGAGAAGGAGACTCCACAACCTCTCTGGGCAGCCTGTTCCAGTGCTCTGTCACCCTCACTGTTAAGAAATTTTTCCTTAAGTTCCTATGGAATTTTTGATGTTTCAGTTTCCGGCCATTTCCTCTAGTCCTATCAGTGGCCACCACTGAAAAGAGACCATCCCCGTCCTCTGCACTCCCTCCCTTGAGGTATTTATATACACTGATTAGATCCCTTCTCAGCCTTCTCTTCTCCAGGCTGAACAGGCCCAGCTCCCTCAGCCTCTCCTCATAGGGCAGATGTTCCAGGCCCCTGATCATCCTTGTAGCCCTGCGCTGGACTCTCTCCAGCAGCTCCACATCCCTCTTGTACTGTGGGGCCCAGAACTGGACACAGTACTCCAGATGCGGCCTCACCAGGGCTGAGTAGAGGGGCAGGATCCCCTCCCTCGACCTGCTGGACACGCTCTTCTTAATGCAGCCCAGGATCCCATTGGCCTTCTTGGCCACGAGGGCACACTGCTGCCTCATGGTCAACTTGTCGTCCACCATGACACCCAGGTCTTTCTCCGCAGAGCTGCTCTCCACAAGCTCGGTCCCCAGCCTGTACTGGTGTCTGGGGTTATTCCTCCCCAGGTGCAGGACCTTGCACTTGGCCTTGTTGAATTGCATGAGGTTTTTCACCGCCCAGTTGTCCAGTCTGTCCAGGTCCCTCTGGATGGCAGCGCAGCCCTCTGGGGTATCGGCTACTCCTCCCAGTTTGGTATCATCAGCAAACTTGCTGAGGGAGCACTCTGTGCCTTCATCCAGGTCATTGATGAATAAATTGAACAGGACTGGACCAAGGACTGACCCCTGGGGGACCCCACTAGCCACAGGCCTCCAACCAGACTCTGCACCGCTGATCACCACTCTCTGGGCCCTGCCATCCAGCCAGTTCCTAATCCATCTCACTGTCCACTCATCTATCCCACACTTCCGGAGCTTGCCCAGGAGGATGTTGTGAGGGAAGGTGTCAAAAGCCTTGGTGAAGTCGAGATAGATGACATCCACCGCTCTCCCCTCGTCTATCCAGCCGGTCATTTCATCATAGAAGGCTATCAGGTTAGTCAGGCAAGATTTTCCCTTGGTGAATCCATGCTGACTACTCTTGAGCACCTTCTTGTCCTCCATGTGCCTGGAGACAACGGCCAGTATGAGCCGTTCCATCACTTTTCCGGGGACGGAGGTGAGGCTCACTGGCCTGTAGTTGCCTGGGTCCTCCTTCTTGCCTTTTTTGAAGACTGGCGTGACATTGGCCTTCTTCCAGTCTTCCGGCACCTCCCCCGTTCTCCAGGATCTTTCAAAGATGATGGAGAGCGGCTTAGCTATGGCATCTGCCAGCTCCCGCAGCACTCTGGGGTGCAAACTTTAACTTGCAAAATACTGAACATTTAAACAATCTCTCTGGCTGTGCAGTAAGACATTTCAACCTGGTGAAATATTGCCTTGGTAAGCCTAACACTTTGAGTATGGCCCTACTTTTAGCTGTCGTTGTGCAGTTCAAAGCTGGGAGAGGCAAAGCTGCCAGTGCTGCCAGAGGCCAGTGCTGACTTTTCATTGCTCATCAGGGCTGATCCTGTTGAATTTCACAATTTCAGAGCAAATTTTTTGTGCATGCCTGTCCCTACATGTATGCATACAATTTTTGAGCTGGGAGAGAGATGTGCTTTGACGAAAGAGTTATTGATGTTTGTTTTTATTCTTTGCTCATTATGGGAAGAATTATACTCCAGGAAAACACAGAGTTTCCTCTTAGAGTCTCCCTGCACATGCAGGGTTCTTACTGCCTGCACCTGGCTGTGGTATGCCAGAAGTACTGTGATCTTGGTATCCTTATAAAAATAGAATAAAACAAAACCATGCAGAAGCCTAAGTCTCTGCCTTTTCATATTTTTATTTATTCTGTGTTTACAGTTGTATTTTTTTTGCAAATAAATTCTTGCAGCAGCTCCAGGGTCATAGAAGACATACATTTTCCAAACCAGCAGAGCCCAGTACAACTGCAAGCAAACCAGTATGGAGACTTTAGCCCTCAACAACCGTGTTCCTCAGGCATGAGGCTAAATTTAGAGTTTTCATGGCTTAATAGAGAGATGTGATATTCAAATACTTGCCAGGCTTTCTAGAAGTTGGCGAGTATCCTGATTAAGGAAAGATGAAACAGGGAAAATCACCCTCTTTGATCTATGTTGCTGTTCCCTCTTGTGTGTTCCTACATAAATTTGCCATTTATATCCCAGATACCAAGATGGAAGAAGCAAGATTATGTTTATGGTAGAGAAATCTAGTTAAAATGAGGAAATGGTTGTGGAAGTAGAAAACAATGCCAAATGTTAACTTTGGGGTTATGTGAAAAGGGTAAGTCCATACTGGTTGACAGGAAGCAAACTTTTATTATTGCAAAGATTAAAATCACTGAGAGGTGCTGTCCAGTTACAGACTAATTCAAATTCAGAAAACAATGTCAAATTAATTTTTCCTCTGGTAAATGGAAGGAGGAATGCAGATTATTTTGCTTTTACCTTAGTTAAGCCTTGTAAAAAAAATAATTCTGATCTGTGGACATTCTTGCAGAATGGGCTGATAACTAAGGTGTTTAATTATTTATTATCTTTGTACTGAGAATGAGAATAGGCATATTTGGCTATTGGAATGTTCTGAGAGTACCAAAAAATATATCAAGTGTAACAAAAAATGGAGACTTGCGTGGACAAAGTCATTTGATTTTGATCCTCTCTACTACCACTGAATTTACTTTAGTTTGTTTGTTTTCCTTAAAGAAGTTTTTTGCCTCAAAAAATAGACATTTGCTCCTCTTCTCCAAAATTTGAAATCACAAAAACCCTGAGCATTCTCTCCATCCCTGGTTGTTTTTCTGCATTTGAAATATGTAAATAAGAGGTGTTCCAAAGAGAATATAATTGTTTTACGATATGCTGGTGGATTCCTCCTGTTTATCGGTATCAAATTTTCAGCAGGTCCGTTCCTGCAATTCTGCAACATAAATCAACACTTAAGGCTCATTACTCAAATGAAATAATTATTTTATTTTTTTTCCATACATAATACATAAAATGAAGCATAAATTTCCATATCAAGAAGAATCTTGATTGCAAAAGAGATGCCCATCCCCTTGTTATCGCAAGACTGTTGTTGCTACAACACCATGGGAGGTGCCTGTGCAGAAGTTATGGTTGCCGAGCAACTATAACTGCACAATTTAATGCCTAAGGATTGCAGATTTAAAAAATACAAAAGAGCACTGGCAACATCAACAATCACCACGTTATTGCTCTTCCCCAGTAAGAGAATTATATCCTGTAATGAAAATTATTCAATAGAAGGTCTCTGATATTGTATTAATTTTCTAAAATGTATTTGACTTGAATTTACTCTCAGTTTCTCAGTACTCCCCAGGATCATTATAATATCATCACTGGAAGCCAACTATTTGAGCATTATAAAAAGATTTTGCAAAGAGGATGGAAAGCATTAAGGATTGAAAGTTATCTCAGGCTTATATTGCTTCCAGATTTTAGAATGAGGCGGTCCAGGCTGGACAGGAGAACGGAGCCTGCGTTTCACGCAGGGCACGGCTGTGTTGTCAGTGAATTGGCTTTCACACGTGTGTCTTTTGGGGTGGAGAAGATCTTCTGGATATGGGACGACGGGGCTGGGCTGCAGAGCTGGGATGCACCTTCCAGGCTGGCCCAGGCTGGGACCACTCGCGTGGTTTTTCAAAGATTAATCATGTTAAAATTGAATGAGATGCAATCAAAGTATGTATTTAATCTGTACAGCAGGGAAAAGCAAACTTTAAAAAAAAATTAAGGCTTCAGCCTCATGTATATGGAGCTCTTCCTTGGGAATTGCATGGGGAGGTTTGATTGAGTCTATAAACCTTGAGCGAAATCCCTGTCTTCCTCGGAGGCAGAATCCAGTCTGCAGTCAGCAGCCTGCAAAGTTTCTGCGGTGGGACGCAATGGGATGTATTTTCTGAGCTAAAACGCTGCGTATCAGAAGGTGTTTAGTGCTGCTCGTGCTGCTTGAAGGAGAGGAACCCATGAAGGGTTTTATGAAGAAGCTCATGCTTTCTTTTGCTCATGACTGTGTTAATACTCATATACTCTCTGTATGCCTATGAACAGCCATCAAGGCTTCCCATGGTTTGTAACAGGGGTCATTATTACTATTGGCCAAATATCAGGCTGATACAACTCTTTAGGCATAAAATTCCACCCAGTTTACACCTGCATCAGTATTCAATGATCATAAGCAATTCACTTTTAGATTATCAATTGCATCAACATGTTTCTGCACTGGTAATTTAGGAAAAGGCGTGTGTGCATCAAACGAGCATGATGCCACATTTTGACAGCAATCTGTGAACCTGTTGTTTGGCCTAAGTTTCACCTGCTGCCATAAAAAGGTTGGTAGACACCTCTGTTTTTTCCTGTTGAGTTGAATATGACTGTGTCTAAAGGGATTGGACTTAATTCAGCATGCAACTCAAAGCCGAGCCACTTCGGGTTTTGGCCAGTTCTCGTTTCGGTTTGAGTGCTAGCTCATATTTCTCCAGTTTGCCAAGTCAGTCTCTGAAATGAAAATACAAGAAGCTTTAAAACATATGGAGCTCGAGCAGAGTATTTTACCTTGGATTTATGTATTGAATATCACACCTCAGGCAGAAAAAAATGGCCTGGGCGTGCTTTCCAGCACCGCCAGTGTTTGTGTGAGCCTGTAACACCAACCTTTGTCCCTGACTCAGAAGGAAAACTCTTTTCAGCTCCAATAACACGCTCCCATCCAGGACCGTGAGAACCTTCTCGTTTTCCCTTCGATTTCCTTTCAGCTCCTGCCTGGTGTCCATTCCTGAACACTTTGTGCCCCAGCTCCCTGGGATGTCAGTCAAGGCTCCGGGGCGTTATGGTCAGGTCTGGATGTACAGAGGACCTGAGGAGGCTTTGGTTCCCTCCAAGGGGACCTTCTGGGCCCCTTTGGACCGGAGTTGATACTGGGGTTGGTTCTGCTTCCCCACTCGATACGATGTTGACCAACTTGCTTGCCTGTAGTCTTCCCCCTCACAGGATATTTCCTTGGATATGCAGATTAATGTTCTCCAAGCCTAGACTCAAAAAAAAAAAAAAACAAACAAACAAAAAAAAACCCACACACCTTAATGGCAGTAATAATCAGCAAAGGATGGAATTATGCAGGGTAGCAGCAGTATTAGAAGAATGCCAAGAAAGAAAAAGTAAATGAGATGATTTCATGTTTCCTAATTGTAGAGGTGACTGGAAAATGTGTGGGTCATGTTGACCACATCACGGTGAACGAAAGTTCTCCTCCTAACTGCCTGGATGTCCCTTTCTGCTTTGTGACTATTTTTGGGTGGGTGTCCCTAAATCCAGTTCAGGTCTTAGACTGCAAAATATTCAGAGTTATATGTGTGGAGGGTTTTTTTTTTTTTTCCTTTTTTTCCTTTTTTTTTTTCTTATTGCTGAACTATTTGGCTTCTCTGTTAGGGCCAACATAAGGGTTAATTAGGTAATTTTTATTTGGGTTGCAAATCCCCAGTGCCTAATCCTAATTATTCAAAATTAACACCTACTATAAAAAGTCTATTTCATAACTTTTTTTTTCCTGGCTAGATTGCAAACACCGTTTTGCAAGAAAAATATGTTTCTAATAATATACTATCATTTTCATATTTTAGTATAATAATTAAATTGGTCCTAATTCACTTCCAAAACCTAATTTCGCAAATGAAGCATCATCTAAATATTTAATTGCAGTGAACAGCTCTTTAGGAACAGGTGTTTTAGGAGCCTGTAGGTGTCCCTGAAATGTTGGCAGCTGTGCTGCTTTGCAACTGTTAAACTCGGTTTTTTTTTTTGTAATGGAATTACTCCAAGTGGTGTACGCTCGTGGTATTTCCAAGAGCGGCATTTATTTGACCTTGAGCAGCACATGTGTGAGCGAGGCATTAAAGTGCACTAGGATGGTGTATCGAGTCCCTTCTTGAGCGGATCCTACCCTGCTTGGGTCCCTGCTTGAGGAGCGACGTTTTGGCGTGCCCGTCTCTGTGCCCCCAGATTAGCCCAGAACCAAGCTCTCGTGAAACTCAGCCTAATCGTTTGCACATGCTGTGTGGTTTCCACATCTCTGAATTAACGTCATGCAGGTTTCTTTCTTCTGGGCTGCATTTTTGTTGGTGTATTTGGGTGTGCTTCCAGCCCAGTTATTCACCATACGCGTCCAAGAGAGCTGGGGAGGACCAAAGTCTGAGCTGGCTCTTCCCATAGTGGCCACCAGCACCGAGCACCCAAACCTGGACCAAGTGGCAGACCTCCACAAGTGACATTAACACAAACCAGGCCATTTCAGGAGCTGGAATCTTCTTTTGGTGACCAAATGGCTCATGAAGACAGGTTATCCATGGGAGGGTGGGATTTGGGGGAAGAGACATCCCTGTGGTAGGCAATGTTCAGCCCCTTGAAGGTCCAGCTCCTTTTTGCGGCCACAGGAGGACAGTCAAGATTTCAATTCTGAGAGGTGTTTGCTCATTTTTCTAAGGTCGGGATAATAAGATTTCAGATAAGAGTAAATCAAGTAAAAATATACTGCTCAGATTCTGTGTAGCTGTGGTTTAAAACACAGTGATCTGTGAGCAAGCAAATAGAATAAAACATATGAAATAATGCTTGAGACAGATTGCCAATATTGTGTGGAAAGGCCACTTCACAGCTCAGGAAAAAGATTTCCGACTGCAGGAGATGTTCAAAACTGTGTCTGGTAAAGATGGTTTCTGTGGATAAGGCATTGCATGGAAAACAGCTCCTTTCAGGTAGACATGTCAAAATACAGCTCTGAAGTCAAATTTTCTGTTGGAATTCTCTATTGTTTAAGCAGGGATATGTGACCCAAGTTTTTGCCTGCGTGCTAAAAAAATGCAGGACAAGTATGCTGGTGTGCTTTCCCTGATATAGCTCAAGTGGTATGATGTATGTGCCTCCAAATTACCTTAGATGTAGGGCAAAATTCACTGTCTGTAGTGCTTAGTTACTCTGAGAAGATGTTTGGCAGCTTAGGATGCAGGACTATGAACCCTGCTTTGGGGATATTTTTTTTCTGAATTTGGAAGTAGTGAGAAGGTTAGTAGAAATTCTAGGTTGGATATATTCCTATTGTGCTTTTGGAAATCGATTCAGCTAACTATTTTTTATGTAATTTTAATGGGAAAGGTGGTTGTATAAGTTGTTTATTAGTGAGCCATAGATTCTTGCTTTACTTGAGACAACATATAAAATATATAAATAGAGATTTTACATTTAACATTGGATACAACTCAGGTTGTCTCTGTGCTGAGTTCTGGAGAAAAAAAAAAAAAAAAAAGCCAGTGGATTTATTTTCCCCGTAACTTGCATTAATAAACATCTTTTTTAAAAATCTCATTTTCCTTGACTGTGAAATGAATTTAAATGAACATATTAAATAGGCAGATTTGCCAGGAAGGATTTGGATTAGTTTCTAATATCTACAATAGATTTGTTCCTTCCTTCCTTTGATGCTCCTGTCCCTTCCAGAAGTGCTGCCCCACAGTTTCCCAGCCTCGGTGCGGTGGCTGTGGCCCCTGGGACCTGTCCCAGGACATCCCATGGTCTGAATCTAGAGCTCCATATCTAATACTCAAACAGGACCTGCCTCTTGGTCCTGCCCTGGCAATCTGTGCCTGGCCACTAAAAGCTTAGTTGAACCTTGCTACTTGCAGCAGTTCAGGGATAAGGAGCCCCTTGGACCCAGCATTTGGCACCAACCTTCTCAGCAGCAGTTGTCTTCAGCTGCTGGAGCCACAAATCCATTTTCTCGATAGCTATACAGGACATGATTTGTTTCATATATTTCCTTAGAAACAAAACAAAGCAGGAAATGACATAAAAATTATGTTAAAGGGAAGTTATTTAGTTTGTATAAGCAAGACTTGTACGTTCAGGAATGCTAGATTTACGGTTACATGTGTCTGCAACCTTATTTCTGCTCCCATGAGCACGTGCATGATACAATCTTTAACTGCACAACCGTGTAATATTTTCCCACTGCCCTTCATTTAATATTAGAAGTTGGATGCATAAGCAGGAAGAACCAGAGTTACGTTTGTAAAAATGGCATTTCTTGGCTTTCACTCACTTGGCTTTGCAACTAAAATAACTTTTTTTCAAATGCAATGTTTTGAACATAATTATATGTATATACTGCATGGAATGTTAGAAAGCAGTGGAGATTACTGGCAATCATATGGAAACTCCTTAATTTCCTTTAGCAATGAACAGGAGATATAATTTTTGTAGACTTCCCAATTAATTCCTCCATTTTTTTTAGTAGCTACAGCTCTGAACAAGCGACCAAAAAACCCTGGGTCAGGAAATACTGTAAATAATTATTCTAGCATATTTTTTTATTCTTAAACACACAGACATAGCAGTAAATTGTTGAAGTAGTGAGTAAGTTTAATGCTGAAGAAATCAGGCTTTAATGAACATATGCTGACATGGCCTCACAATCTTGCTTCATCTCCCCTATTAACTTCCTATGCACCCAGGAAACCTTTGGCTCACTGCCTAAATAATAGAAGAATAATTAGACTGGTAATTGAAGAATGCCAAGTCAAACTTCTAAGGAACTTCTCTTTAACAGCTGCTCTGCAGCACGTTGCATGTGTTGCCTGGCCCGCTTCGTCTTGAAGGATCGTTCTGCAGACATCCTGTCCACATTTCCATGAGTAATAGTGGGTCAGGCAATCGTCAGAACGAACTCAATTATTATGACTTATAAAAGGGAAATAAATGTGTCTCTTTCCTAAAGCCTTTGGAGAAACCGTGGGTTCATCCTGCCCCGTTTATCCTCTCAGACATTCACTGATATCTCCTGGCCCAATCTCATGTATTTTACCTGCAATGGTTTTACCTCCTAGAAATACGTGTGCTTATAAGTGGTGCCAGATATATAATAGATGCAGGATGTTCAGAAATATCTAAAATACCCATATCCAACAAGATTATAAGGTGGTTAACAGACGCACCTGGAATTTACTTGTTCTGACAGTTAAATCATAGATGTTTAAGTCATATATATATATATATATGTATAATCTATTTGAATTAATGTGCCTATGTTGCATGTATGGCTACAGGAAGATGCTGGACTAATATATGAAATCTATTCAAAAGAAAATAGAAAGCACAAAAACAGAAAAACAGATTTTTTTTTTCAAAAAGAAAATAATAATTTACCAGTAGTGAATTCTTCCTAACCTTGACCCATCCAAACAATTTTTGCTGGAGCGCAATGTGATTTGTCTCATGACTATATTGTTTCTTCCTCGGTGGGGATTTCAATATCATTTTAGTGGTCAATATATCATAAATGAGGAATTGCTATTTGCAGCATTACCTCCCAGCCCGGGAGCTCTTCCAGCTCTCTGTGGAGAGTGAGGCCGACGGAGTCACCTCTTCATTTAAGGCCAGGAAGGGTATTTCCACGTGAGGGCTCCGAGGAGGAACTGCTCTACTCTGTCTTGTTTTCCCCATATCCAAGGACAGCTCTTCTTGGTTTGCCTAGATGGGTGCTCACCCATCCCAGGTGACCACCTTAATCATGTGCTACCCCTGCAGTGTTCAGTGCCAGGATTTCATAGTTTTCTTTTATTTTCACAAATGCTCATTTACAACTTCTTAGTGCAGTCCAGGAGGGCATCTTGTTGGCTACCAAGAGGCTAAGTTGGCTACCAAGCCAACTCTGTGCAGCACCGGATCCTCCGGGATGTTCAGGGAGACTTCACCCCGACAGCACTGCAGCCAGCACTGCCTGCGCGCGAACACTGCGGATCCACACAGGGCTTTTTTCATAATGTCACTTCATCTTTTAATAATGTTAAGTTGTGGAACCATATTCCAAGTGTTTAGTGTCATGGGAAAAGAGCAGAATATATTTTGTTAGTAATTTCTGCAGCAGCGGAGGGCAAGCGGTGATAGAATTCCAGCCAATTATGAGTTTCGGGTACTTCTATATTTAATTTTTTTTCCCAGTTACCTCAGCATAATTAATAAATGATACCGCCTCATATTTCCAAGGAAATCCAGACAGCTGTAGCACATATCACTCCTTTCTTTAATATGATGCAAAAGTTCCTCCTCCACAGGCTCTATTCTGTTGTTGTAATTAAGAATCCGCATCAGGAAATGCCACGCTTCAAGCCTGAGTTTACTCCATGCTTGACAGACTCCCACAGCTTCCTTCTTCAGAGCTCATTTCCATCGAGAACGCTCGGCGAAGCCAGCAGCTTGTTCTCACAAAGACGATCTTGATATGCAATGAGGATGCTGGTTTTAAATATGTTATTGAGGTCATAGTCTATGCTTCGTGCAATTTTTTAAAATTTATATTTTGGTTATGTGGGAATCATTACATCACGCGTTATCATGGAAAGTGATGAACCCCATGAGGTGGGTAGGGGGCCACTGTCCTGGTCTTGGTGCTCTTTGGATGAGGCCAGAAGACTTCACTGATATGGAAAGGCCATGCCATGTATAATACTCCAACATTAGCTGGAAATGCAACTGGCTGCAGATTCTGAAAATCAGCGCTGGCTCCATAATTTCACATTTAATCCACTGGCATTTATTAATGTGTCCCTATCTTGCACTGCACTCCTCCTTGCCTCGTTTTCCCGAAGGCCTTGCAGTCTTTTATGCCCAACATACGCAATTCCTTGTCCCCGTTTCTGCTTTTCCTCGTTGGGAAGTGTGGGAGGCTCTGGGAGCCAGCACAGACCCGGCATCCGCCCCAGGCTGATGTTCCAGCCTTGTGTTTCATTCTCATTTGTCATTGTTAGTCCTTCCTTCCTCGTTAGCTAATTACCATCCATGCCACCTCCCTTTTCTAATCACTACTGCAATGCTTAAATTATCGCCACGTCGTGCAGATATAGCTTTGGCCTCTTCAGTATGGTTTTATTTTCCCTTCCCTTCATGACGTGGTTATTTCTGCCCCCGTCATTCTGTGACATGCAGCTCATTTTCCTTGCCTGATGCACTTCTTCTTTGTTCACCTATTTTGGCAAAAAAAATAGTTAAAATGCCTTTTTTCTTTTTTTTTTTCTTATTTTTTACATCTACAAGCAAAACCTATCCCTGCATTGCATGTGACTAGTTGTATTTAAAAAGCATAAATTGAATACCTACATTCAGTATTATTTTGTGTTGAATTCAATGTGGGAAAGGACTGGGCTCAGGAAGACATGAAGGAGTGGGAAATAAAAGATGGAGAAGAGTCAAAAAAATCAATCAGAACATTTGCTTTTTCACATTGGAAAGCGAGCTCGAACTGACGGCATCAATCCTTTTTGCCAGAATGTTTCCATATCTTCCTCCTCGATGCTGCATCCTCAATTTTGAGCTGAATTTAAACACGCTAGCTCTAATGTGAACCAATAACCGTTTCTTACTTCATTAAAGAGTTCATATACGTTGTTTTATGAACCTTTATTGTTTAAGGGAATATTGAACATCTCTGTCTGAGAGGTCTGGGTACATGAACGCTTCGGTAGGAAGACCTAAATGTGTCTATTTATGACATTTTAGGTGTCTTCTAATACCGGATACATATTTAGACACAGTTGCTTTATTGCTTTTTTCTTTTTTTAACAGAAGGGTGCATGGAGCTGCGGCTCGACCCTCCGCGCCAGGGAAGTCACGGTCTAAATCAAGGGGAGACAAGACTGACTGCAAATTGCCCCGACCCGAGATGAGTTAGGGTGGGCGCAGCCAGGCCCAAGCGCCCGTTCATCAAAGCCCCCAAAGTGACGTCTGTTTTCCCTGGCTCCCATCCATCACGGGGATACGAGGGAGAAGAATAGCGGCCTCAAGGAAATGGCCTCACTTTTTTTTGGTGGGGAGGAATGAGATGCAGAGGAGGAATCTCCTGCTGCCCTCGTCCTGCAATACACCTAAACTATAGCTGCCCTTGGGAATGTTCCACTTCGGCTTCGAGGAAGAAGAATTAGTGTTTCATTTTCCAGGACTGTCACACCCCACCTTAATGAGCACTTAAAAGAGATGGATGTGCTGGGAATGAAAAGATTTATTTGAGATATTTAAATAATCTCTCTCGGCTATAACTAATCTGACACACTTGGCTCTCGTGGCGATATTTTCCCGGTATTTTTGATAATATTCTGGGGAAGTTTGTCGCCGGGGGATGCTGCGGGGGGAAAAACGTGCGCTGCAGGTAACGAGGGCTGGCTGAAGCAACAGTAGTCAAAATAATGTCTATTGCAGGCCGCCTGCATGCCGATTGCCGTAATTCCAATTAATAGATTTTTATTCAATTTTGGAATGTAAACAGCCACCAAAATATCTCATCAAATTTGGGGAAATTAATAGCACAACAGATCTTAAATACTTTACAGCGCACTAAAAATCCTTGTGAGAGTTATGACACAGTCTGTTACTATCAGCCATGAAGTACATTACAAAGGTAATGTGGGTTTAAGAAAGAACTACTGCAGAATGTATATTTTCATTATCAAAAACGTTAAGCCATTTATCCTGAGGAGTCAGAATAATCATTAATGGCTGGAAATTTATGGTGCCAGATCTTAAACTAATGTGAATGATTCCAGGTGTTACTAATGGCTTCGGTGAAATGTGCCAGTATCTAAGACTTCTACTAAATCTGAGGTAATAGTCGAACGCTTAATCTCGACAGATGAGTAGCAATTTAACTGACACATTGATTGGATTCTGTAGGCTTAAATGGCACACATTGTAAAGGTACGGTCAAACAGCAATCAAGAGGGTGACTTGGAAGTCATTCGCTTGCAAGGCATACCGCTGTATTTGTGTTGGAAAGGTTGTATTTAACCTACTTTGAAACTATTAGGTTTTAAGTGTGCGGGCACTTTTTGATGGATGGTGAATGAAAGTTTTAAAGTTTTTTTTTATCTCCCCCCCCCCTTTTTTTTAATAATGAAGGTGCTATTTTTTTAATTAGCGCTTGCTCCAAGACTGACAGGCCGACCGTAGGCTGTGCCAACAAGCCAAATTTCAACATTTTAAATGGCCCAAAATCTTAGCCCGGCTCTAATTACTCTAATGCTGCTGCGCAGCAAAATGAAATTGTATTTATCAAATTAATGTGAAATGTCAATATTCATTAGTGTTGCGTGCTACTCCATATATTTAAATTTGATATAAGAAGCTATCCCTTGGTAGCTTTAAGTGAATGCTATTGAAGGGAGCTCTGTCCAAGCAGGAAAACGGTGGATTTACAATATTGGACATTGATTTTAATGGTGCATATGCTGAGGCTGCATTATCGCTTTACGGTCTGGAGGTCACAGGGAGGGACGGGCACCTCGGGGTGGCTGGGCACCGCTGGCACCGGCCCTTAGCCACGCGCATCCTCACCAAGATGCTACCTGCCCGCTGTCAACACGTTTTGCAACCGCATAAAAATAAATTATCCATAGGTTTACCTGTCGGAAAGATAGATTCGGTGCATCAGACTGTTGCAGCCATTGCGAGTGACAGGGGTGCCTATCATGTTCCCGTAATAGGGTCAAACAGCTGGATGGGGATTTAACGCTCAGCAAGGCCAGAAGGCCCGAGCACTTCAAGTGCAGGATGAATGGAGTGATAGAAGGCAGCAGGACCTGTTTATTACAGCATTTTTCTGCTTCAGTGCAAACCTGTAATGATTGCCACACTGCTGGATTGACAGTTGCCCTCTTTCTTCTCCTACTCGTGAAAAGTGGGTGAAGGCAAAAAAATTGTGCCTGCTGACCTATCTCCATGCCCCATAAAGAGTTCAATTTACTTCTCCTGACAAGCAGGTGATAAGTTGTTTGCCGGTTGTGTTTGATTGGCTCACATAGGTTAAATAAAACATGGCTTTAATTAATACTGGGGAAAAAATTGCTTTTCTGTATCAATTCTTTTAATTAAGGAGGCACGTTCTCCAGCAGTTGCTTTGGCTTCGTACTTGGGTGGGGAAATTGCCCCTTCGTTTATTAGGGAGCTTCTGCCGCGGTGCTGCAAGAAACCCCCCAAATAAGATTACCAGAAGGTGCAATTTTTTTTTCTAACAATAACAGTAACATTGATTTCCTTTGCCTTATAACTTTGTTTTCATAAATACAGTTGAGTGTAATTGACAGGCGTGCGCGTCAATGAAAATGGAACGTAACTGCTGCAAATACGGACGGGGACCAACTCCCGCTCGCTCCGCACGCCTCTCCAGCTCCTGAAAATATATTACTGTGGGGGAGCTGCACATTTTTCTTCCTTAAATACTCTTGAAGGCGCGGGGACGAGGAATGGAATTCAGAGGGAATGTTTTGGGAGCACGGGAAAATGTTTTTGACAAGTAAAAATTGCTGTCGCACAGTATTAGCCTAATGAAGTAATCGTGTGAATCCCTTACCCTATTAAGACAAAATCATGAGATTTTTAACGCTTTGGAGGGTGAGGTGTCCCTTTGCTGAGGTGGATTATTTTAACGGGGGATTTTTGTTTTGGATCAGTGACTTGGGAGAGCTTTGCATTTCCAAATGAACCACAACTGCTTTTTGGATCAACTTGTGGGTTGTCAATGCACTTAACACTTTCCAGGGCACTGAGGGAAGCAAGGGCCTAAGGTAGTGAAACCATAGGATTCATTATTGATTTTTTCACATATAAAAATATGAAGTTTAAAAAGGAAAAGGAGGAGAAAAGTGAGTTGTTTAAATGCTCTGCAGATCTCTTGGCCAGAGGAGTACAAGGACCTCCAAGAAGCTGGACCTGAGCACGATGGTCCGGGCAGGTTTGCCTTCCTCCAATGAATGCATGAGAAGAAGCAGGAAAAGGGATGCCGTGCAGCCAGGGATGGGAAAATCCTATCGATGCGTGGTGCCTGGTGTTGCTTTGGGGCATGGAGGGCATTTCTGTGAGCAGCACACCCGCGCAGCAAAGAGGCACTGCACAGCTGTGATTGCAAGGCAGTCTATTATCTGCATTATCTCGCCGTAAGATGGGCAGGAATTCTTCATTTCATGCATCATTTAAAACTTGCTACAGTGATCCCACAAAGTCAGTTGAGGGGCTACGCACAAAACTTTAATGGTGTTGCTACCCAGACGCGAGGCGCCAAATCCATTTCCCTGCAAGCTGCAGCACAGGCTCATGCCACAAGTCCCTTGAAATATTGCAGAGCTCAAGCAGACTCAACCAGAGCTACCGGTGCAACCTCCGAATTTCACATTTTTACACGCTTTCGTGTGATTTATATCTTGATGAAGTCTTATCTCCCCAGCCTACTGCCATAGGCTAATAGTCTGTAACAAAGCTCAGTCTCAAAAATGTCAAACATAATGAAAAAGGGAAAATCGCAGAAGGGGAAGTTGGCTGCAGCCTTTCCTGAGGCTCTGGGTCTCGGAGGGCGCGCGGGCTCCTCCGGCTGCTGGACCACACGGAGGTGAGCGGGATGCCGGCGCTCCGCGGCCCGGCTCCCGCTGCTCCCATGGACCGGGATGCTGAAGGGATGCCAGCTGAACATGAGAGGAGACACACTGCCCTCTGCCAACCCGAGCAAAACACTGCTTGCTTTCCTCTGGTGGAAAACCAGGTGGAAAAACAGCAGGAAGAGCCAACGTGGTGCCAAGCATGGGCAAGATGCTCCCATGGAGCGGAAGGGATGCAGTTCTACCTGTGGCAGCCAAGGAGCTCCAGGTCCAGGGCCAAGCCCCATCCTCCCTTCTCCAGGTGGCCTCTGAGGGCTTCCAGGAGGTCGGGCATGGTGCAAACCTGAGATGCATTTTGGGCCGAAATGCAGCTCTTTCAGTCAACAGCACCTCACCTCGAGCACGCGTTTTTCTCCCAGGCAAAGACAACATTGGATCCAGCCATTCCTCCTGCCAGAGGGATAATTTTGCATAAAACGCTGCTTATAACCCAGTACAATCACTCATTTCAGATCCACATTGACTCCTGTTGCGTGGAAACATTGGGACATTTCTTTGCTAAATTGTGCTTGAAATCATTGTGAAGCCTACTTTTGCCGTTAGAGAGATTGCCCAAATTGTTTTCCCATTTCTGTTTGCCTCGTGTGCTCTACTTTATGTCTCTCTTGCACATCAGGGACCCGCTGCAGCCCGGGAATTAAGGAAGCAGAGTGGGAGAAAGGGAGCAGAGGCTCCCGGCTTTCCCAGCCCTACCTTCAATTCCCCAAACCCCTTGACACAAGTCACTTTTTTTTTCTTTTTTTTTTTTGCCACTTCTCCTTTCTTAATCTCATATTTGTGAAGGATACAGAGGGTTTGTTTTGCAGAGCTCATAGCTGACCGCTCAGATGCCAAGTTCCTGCTTCCCAGACTGTCCAGCTATAAAACGGTATAAAGTAGAGCGGGAGAGACACGTCTTTCTTTTGCGAATGTTAATTTATTAAAGCCTGAATAATGCTTTCAGGTCCGATGGAAAATGCTGCGTAATTATAATAAATAGATATTGACTTCAAAGCGTCTCTGCAGATCTGTGCTTTTTGATCCCATTCTAAAAACCATAATTATGACTATCCCATAGGCTTAAGTATAATATCATATGACTGCACATAATCATCTGTATTCTGCGGGTGTGCCCTTTCCTGTCTTTCAGAGGAGGTGGTAGGATGGCAGCCCTCAAACAACAACAAACGCAGGTGTCTGTATTTTTTACTGCAAAACACACGTTTTCTAGGGGGAGTTGGGGATAATTTTTTAGCTCTTTGCCCTGCTCTGATGGGGCTCCAAAATCTCAGCTTGTAATTAATTTGCCTGGGACAACCCAGAGGATCATCCCAGTTGCAGGTCTTGGCCGTGCATCTCACCTCCGTGGCAGACTTCTCCAAAATGCCTGCATATCGGAGGCTATATTTTCAACAGCAAATTATTCTTTTAAAATCACAGCTATTTATGTTCTTATCAAGCAAAAGAGGCCAAACAGATTTTTTTTTCCCTGCTCATTTTAATAAAATTGGCTTCCAGGCTGCACTGTTGCATGCCAAAATTCAACCTGGAAATGCTGGCAGGCGCATCGCTAGCGCGACGCCAGCAGTAGTGCCGCAATTATCAGTTGATCTTCTGTTTAAATACAACCCAGCATGTGAGCAGAATACAGACAGGTTGGGGAAAAAAAATAAAAACTGTGAAAAAGGAAAAAAAATTCCTTAACAATTCCAAAATGAGCTCAAGTCATAACATACAAATTGTTTGCTAAGCTAAAATGTGCTAAAACAAAACAAATTAAATGTAACAGAAAATTCAACAGCAGAAGGGTGAAAGTCATTTCAACAAAAGTGGGAGGAATTGGCATTTGTCATGAGTAATTCCTGTGTCTTTGGCTGCCCAGATAGGCGCTCGGTGGATCTGCTATTTTATAAGGAAAGGAGGAATTGCCACCAGTGGTTTGAGTTATCAAATGCAATGCTGACATGCTGGAGGGCAGCTTTGGGGGGGTTCCCTCGACCACTTCAACCAACTTTGGAGACCCAGAAGTGCTGCAAAGCAAAAAAGCTGTAACCTATGGACTGAAGGAGCCCTGGTGCAAGACCTTCGAGGCGCTTAATAAGGCTGGGCTATAGTATGTCTCTCTATATCTCTGTTTTATATTTATATAGTGGTGCTGGATTTCCTTGCTTCCCTGCTCAATGGAAAATACGCAATAAAGGAGGTGCTCAGAAGGCTTCGTCCTGCACAGACAGGTGGCCAAGTGCTAATATCTTGCTGTCAAAGGCAGCTCCAGACTCCAGCGAAACGGGGGCGGTGGGAGGGGAGGCTGAATCAGAGCAATGTGAGATATCAAAGAAACCCCATTTCACAAAGCGCCGGCACATGGGGAAGGGGAAGTTGGGCTTACAATACTTAATACACTTGCTTTCATGCCACTTTCAAGCCAGATTTGGTCTAAAAAGGCCTGTTCGATAGCTCCCTGAACTGTGATAATAATTCTTAGCTCTAACATTACAGTATTAGCATCTGTTCTTTCTTATATTTCCCCCCTTAATTTTTTTTTCCAACTTGAAAACAAACCCAAACAGTGCTCAGCTATAACAAAATACCCAGCAGAGGATATGAGTGGTTACAGGTTTCCAGCTCCACTGGAAACACGCCGGTCTCCAAACTGTGCAAAGAGAATCCAACACTTTAAGCACAGCTTCATGCCAAGACATGTGTCCAAAAAAACCCAGATGCCTTCAGTGTTTTATTGCATGCAATGCTGAGCGGTTCAATAGCTCCCACTGTAGTAGCCAGGAATATTGGGAAATCGCAGACACAAACACATACACACGCGCAAAAATATGCAGGCCTGCGACTTTAGGACCAGGGAACAGCAGACTCACAGCTCGGTATAGAGACTGCTTCCAAACGGGGTGGAGTGGGCTGAAAACTCATTGCTGCTATGCAAGCAAATTCACACGTGATGCAACCGGATACAGCAGATATTTTTGAAAGTGACTTAGGTTTTGCTTACTGATTCCCACAAGGGCCACGTTGTAACCACTGGTGTCATCAAAAGAAGGTACAAAGTGATGTTTGAGAGGATCCACAAGGAGCAGGCAATTGCACTGGTGCTTGGATTTTCTTTGCATCCAACATAAGCCAAGTTTGTGCTGGGAGTGTTACCTGAGCCAACGGGTGTCATACAGCAGTTCAGCAAACTAAGGTTTCTTGCATTAGGTTTGGAAAAGTTAAGATGTTGTAGTTGCTGCTGAATATGAACACAAGCTTTTATCTCTGCCAATATTATTTTTTTTTCCTTTTAGAGTTACCTTCCTTTATATTTGGCTCAGATGCACAGGTCCAGATGATTTGGTGATGTGACCTGATAGCCACAATCCCTCATAGACCGTGTCAAACACATGGGTGCTCGCATTGTTTTACAGCAGGGATGCCCAGACCTCCAGGACTATTCAAAAACTGAATCTGCAGGAAGTTAAAAGATCTGGCTCGTAACTCCAGAGCTTCTCCCCTCTTTCTCCAAAATCAAAACCCACTGACTGGTGTCCTGTAGAGAACTGGCTCTTGGCAGAGAGTCAACCAGGCTGCTGCTCTCTATTTTAGCTGTAAAGCTCTTGGACATCGGACAGAATATCTGTAAGTAACAAGCTGGGGAGGTAGCTGTCCTCTAGCCATCTCCGAGTGACATAGCTGTTCCCAGCAGCTTACTACATCATCATTTTCCCATCTGGGATTTTGTAGGGAAAGAAAGAATGAAGATAGCAGGGGTAGATTTGGTTCGTTCTGTAAGCCTTGCCCATGGTGTGGACAAAATCTCCTGTTCGGGGCATTTTTTGAATCCTCGTTGTGTTATAGACCAAGGGGACAGTTCATTGTGTCTGTTGGCCCCATGGCCACATCAGAAACAGAGCTGCACAACTTTTCCTGGCACTGTATTTGCATGCAGAGTTTTTCAATGTGATTTTTCAAGCATCATTCCACCTATTTAAAAGAAATATATAAAAGTATCAAGGGATTCATCCCTTAAATCATGCTAAGTTCCTTAGAGATACCAATATGAAGAATGAACCTTTGCTAAATGGATGTTGAGTTTATGGGAGAGATTAACAGATTGCTGGTGTTTTAAGTGTAGATACTCTAATAGGTGAACCCTCGTGTCTGCAGGCAAACCCTGGAGAAAGAAAAACACAGGCTGTTACAAGAAGAAATGGGATATTTGACCTGCTTTGGGGTGTACTTCTCCACCGCTGGAACATCTCCAGGCTGGTGAAGTGCTGGAGTCTTGTATGAGGTGCTGCAGGGGCCATTCACAGCGATTTTCCTTGGCAATTCCCCACCTTTTTTTTTCTCCTTTTCTGGTCCATTTTCCTTTGTTGCCACCGCAATGCAATGCTTTCGCCTCAGTCAGGAGCACAGGGAAGTGGTTTCTCCATTTCCCTGCTGCCGCGCCTGGCACTGGCTGCTTGGATTGACAAGGGCTGAGCCTCCGAGACTGAGCAAATACATTTGCGATGCCCAGCCTCTTATCACTGGTGATGTAAGGTTAATGACCTGCAGAGATCTGCACAAACACTGCGGGAAGATTTGCCAAAAACGCTGGCACGTTTTTGTTGGCCCCACAGCCGTGCATTAAGTTTGCAGCGAGGGGCCAATTTGCGGTTATGAGCCATGGTCCATGTTGGGAACAGCGGCACTGAAGGACAAGTCATTGCAAGGTCCCTTTTGGGGGACTGCTGGATCCATTTGCCACCAGCCCTGGGGGTCCAGGTGCTGGAGCTGCAACCTTCTCCCCTTGGCAGTGCCAAAATAGACGTGTTGCCAACTCAGCTGGGCTCTGGCTTGGGCTCCTCTTCTGCGAGGGGGAACAGCAAGACTGAGCTTTAATCTTTTCCCAGGTGAAGCATTTGGCTACCTTTTAGGTACTTTTTTTTTTTACCAGCCAAAATGAAAAAAAAAAAAAAAGGTAAAATTTAGTTACGTGGACAACCAAAAAAGGCAGTTAATTGTGAACAGCCAGAACACACGGGCTTTGCTTTTGAGCCGTATTTTCTAGAATTTGATATATTTTTCCAGATGTGAGCCTCATTATATCGTTGTTGAGTCCGTCAAGTGAATAAAGGGCTCTCCCCTTACACGTGGAAACATGACTTTATGTGTTTCAGTAGTATTTATTGAGGGCTATGGAAAGCGCAGGTGTTCATGAATCACATCCTGAGCACAATAATCAAGTTATACCCATGCCTATTCCGAGCGAACAGTGAGATCTTCCTAACTAGTAGCAGCCACAAATAGGATGGAAGAAATTGTTTAATACCTTATTTAAGGCAGAGATGTTGCTCCAAGCTCTCAAATACTACCCTACAGAGTTAGCCCTGAGGGTGAAACCTCGAGGTTGACCTGTTGGCTCAGCTCTAAATCATCCCAGAGAGAAGCTCTGTGCCTTAGGGGTTTGTGTGTTTATGTGTGTGGGTATGTATAAACACATATATTGTATTTACATATATATATATGTATATATACACATATATATTACTTTGATCTTTCTAGATTTGCATAACAAATTTCTTTTTATCTTTTTTCTCTCTCTCTTTTTTTTTTTCTCCTTTCTTTTTCTGAGTCAGACTGAACAGTGCACTTTCAGGATGTTTTGCTATTTAGGGAGTCGGGCACTTTTGGAAATTCAGTTTTCTTCACAGTGTTAGCTAATACCACAAAGCAAAAGCAAGTTAGCTATGAGAATCTAGACCGTCAGGTTCAAGTTAGATGCATTGACTGAAATTAGTAGAAAGATATCTGCTAATGATGGTGAGTAAGGGTCATACAGATAGGAACTGCAAGAAAAGAGCTATAACTAACAAACATGCATGTGTGTGGATAGACACACCAACATTGTGATTCCTGTTCCTTATGGGAGGACAGCTGTTTGCTTTGATGCTTAATTCCTTTTAAAGGTTGTCTATCTGGCACTGCTCATGAACAGCCAAAGTCACTCCGTAATCTTACTGGGCTTTCTATGTAATATGGTTCATCTCTATGTATCTACTGTAATCAGAAAATATTACACAGGCCAGCTCGTAAAGCTATTGCAGCTCCCATGCATGCTCACGCTCGTGCTCACAGTTTGGAGGCTACAGGAGGCTTTTTCTCCACCACTGCAGACTTCCAGCCGTTGGCAGTTTAGCCCCATAAGGACAAGACACTCTGATTTTCACCAGAAATAAAATTAAGAGAGCACTTGCTGCTGAGCTTCAAGTTTATGAGTTGGTGCTCTCAAACACTGTCTGTGCTACTGCACATTCAGCCGAAGCCCAAACACCACAGGGCTCTGCACCAGTGCAAAGGCGTGTAAAGAAGCTGCTTTACAGAAACACTTAGTGTTATTTTAGGATTAAACAACTTGAATACCTTGGCTTACGACATAGGTTACAGCAGAGATGCTCAGCTAATGAATCATCATTGTGCAGCTGCATTTGCATAACCAAAGGAAGATAAGGCACTACACAGTAAGGACAGCTTCTAATTTATGGACAGGAGACTAGATTCATTTTTTTACAACATTTTTTTTCCATTTATGTTTTTATATGTCAACGTAAAAATGTTTCCATGGAGACTGTAAAGGTTTTTATTAAAAGGTCGATAATATACCTCCTACATAATAATTTAACCAACTTGAGTGAAACCTTATGATCTTGTTTTTCGACATGTTCCAGTTGGCGTTTTTCCCCCATTGTAACCTGTGCCAAAAAAAGGCAGCGAAACTGTAAAATGTGGGAATATGGCATTGTAGCAGTACATATATATAGATATAAAAATATTAATGTTTGGAGGTAAAAAATACATTAGCACGATAAAAGGAAGTTGGCCTGGTGCTGCGGTTACGTAATACTTGGTGTTAACATGTAGCATGTACTGCATATGCTATACCAGCATATTTTGCGATATATAATCCAGTGTTTATCTATATTCAAATTAGAATCTATATTTTTACTGTATCCACCAGAGGCATATTATTTGAACAATCTAGTCACAAAAAAATAAACATAAAGGCTAAAGCTGAAATAACTCTGAAGCGTTTTTTTTCCAGCCCTCGTTGCACTGTGTTTTCCGCTGTCTTAATATATCATTTAATTATTGTAGCTGCTCTGAACACAAAAGGGCCAGATTCTCAGCTGGAGAAAACTGGCTTGGCTCCATGGAAGTTTCCCGGGAAGCTGGAGAACTTTCAGCAGGAGAGAGTCACCTATCCTCGGGGCGCGTGCGGAAGCAGGATCCGGAGCCCAGAGCTGGTGCTGCCCCAAGACCAAAACCGTTTCACCTTCCTGAAAGGCAGCGTTGCCACTTTTGGAAACTTTACTGCATTTGCATAACCCTAATCTTCTGGTGAACATTTGCAGATGCTACACGGCTGCTTTTAGCAGCCAAATCGCTAACGCAGTCCTTTTAACCGTGCGCTTTGTGATTAACCAGTAGTATCTGGGAATAATAATTGGTCGTGGCCATCCATCCTACGGGGTTGATTAACTGGGAATAAGCTGCGCGTTTTTCCCTTTTCCTCCCTCCCCCCGTTTTTTTTTTTTTTTTTTTTTCCTTTCTTGAACTGTAAAGCTTTTCTGGGGTAATTCCACCATTCATTAGGATGGAGAAATTGGCTCCCAACCAAGTACTTCTGCCAAAGCCATTATTTCCATCATCACCCTCTCCATCAGTCTGCAGTGCAGCCTTGTGGGAAGACAATGTTCTGTCCCCTTGTGGTTCTTAAGTTATGGGTAAGGAGCTTACATATATTAAAAGGAGGGTCTTCACTTAGTCTCTTAATCTTTATGAGCACTAATAATAGTCAACTCTGTTTCCAAAATTTAGAAACACTTGCTTTCAGCATAGAAGGGTTGCGTATGTTGGGAGATAAGTCTTACTTCAATAAGATTAAAAACTACGTGTTTTTTTCAAATGCCTACACATCTTTTTCCTTTTTTTTTTTTCAAAAGGGGCTCTGTAGCTTTAATGCATATGCTTTTTTTCCCCCCCTATACTTACATTCTGTATCTTTAAGAGGATAATTGCTGAATTGAAATTTGAGAGTGTTATCTTAATAACCAATTACTCAAATAACTTTGAAATTGGCTTAAATTGGCTCGTCATGCTACATTTACCTGAATCTTTTTATGGGAAAGTTAGGAACAAAAAAAAAAGAAAAAAAAAAGAAAAAAAAAGAGAGCAAACGTTGGCAGCCTGATTTGTTTAGCATCGCTGGAGGTTCCTGTGTGCAGCGGGGAGAGCGGCCCCGCGTAACCTCTGCTCGGCCCCCCTGCCTCGCCGCCTCCGGCAGGGCGCAGGAATGCAGCGGGAGCCGGGATCACGGCGCGACGCTCCGATCCCTGCAAAACCCGGCGGCCACCAACCCTCTGCGCGAGCAGGAAGGGGGCTTCCCCGGGAGAGCGGTCCAATATAGCCCTGGAACGCTCATTGCAGCTGCTGGGCATTGACGTCGGCGTCTCCATGGATTTATCGCACTGGTAGGATGCGTGCGGATGGGTGTTGCTGGATGCAACGTTGCGTAGTGTGATGCGGGTTGTCCCACCGAGTTATGCACTTGCATCCCTTCAACTTGCACCAGGATAAAATAAAAGGCAGAGGATCAAAGTCTTAGCTAGCCTGAACGCCTTTAGATTGTACTATTCCTAAGACAATTGCATTTCATATATTTTTTTATAGCAAACAAAACATACACCTTTTTATATTCATCATTTTATTTTAGAATATCCAAACGTTTTATTCTGCACTTACAAGTATTGCATAAGGGATCGCCTTGCTTAACATCCAACGTAACGGGCATTCATGGCCATGAATGGACCATGTCCTCCATCACCTGGGTGCCATGGAGTGAAGGATGTAATGCATCACCCAGCAAAGCCAAAAAAAAAAATTCCCACTCAATCCTCTTTTGTTTTGTTGCCCTACCAAACTTCAAACCAAATAGGGTTCCGCACAGAAGCACTGCCAAAGAAAAAGGCAACAAAAAACCCAAAAACCCAAACCCAAATTGCAAAAGTGATTCAGATTTAGGAGGAGTCAGAGGGAAAAATAAAGTGCTATGTGTTGTAGAGACTTTGTAAGACAAGCAGAGAACAGAAATGGATTGTTTCTCAGAGCTTCTTACATCCCAAAATGGGTGCCATGCAGAACACAGCATCAGCATTGCAGTTAATCACAAAACCAAGCGAAGCCATCTGCAAAAACTGCGTATGTGTGGGGAAAATATAACCTCTGGCTGGACACATATGAAGTTTCGTCATTCTCTCTGGATTTTTGTTTCAATTATTTTTGATGGTAGAGTTTTCCATTTTTTCCCTCTCTTATAAAATCCCGTGCCATTAGTTTAGGTGCTCTTTCTGCAATTAGATTATTTTGAATATTTGGGTGCTGAATGATCCTATGCTGCAACAGCCCTGAAGGTTCACTTGGGTTCTCAAAACAGAGACAGTTCAAAATTCATTTGCCATGCAAAATCTAGGGATACAGGCTCCCATTTCTCTGAAGGCTGTAAATGGTGAGGAGGTGACTAATCATGAAACTGTCTGCTTAGGCTCCATGTTAAGTTTTGCAAATAATGTAGCTACTGTTTTAATCTAATTTTTAGGTCATGTATGTGATTGTTAAAGATCTCAGGAAAGTTGTGGACATCTTAATATGAAGATTAAAGGCTTAGTTTTGTTTGTGTTAAGTTATAATGGAGAAGATGGTAGGAAGCTTCTCATGAGTGGTGGTGGTGGTAGAGCAAGCGAATGAGACTTTCTTCTATGGCAGCCCTCAAAATCTACTAAAAGGTCCTGTTGAGGTGGCATGAACAGACTAATGGCACAATTAATAAAGTGTCTTGGCACTCAATGCCCCATATCCTAAGCTACAAAGGACTTGAGGAAAAGCCCTAGAGTTTGGTCTTCAGCCCTTGCTGTCCCCAGCCCTGCTCTGATAGCGAAATTCCAAACGGAGTCAGAAGATCAGCCCATCCAGGCTTCCTTTTACTGCCCCCACTCCAGCCACAGACCAAGGTAGCCAAGCTCTTATCCTTTCTAACCCTAGCCTCAACCTTATCCAAAGATCTTTTTTTGAGAGAGAGAAAACTGAGTTTTCTCTCAGAGCAAAACATAAGGCATTTCTATGTGCTGCTACTAGTCCTTTCCCAACTTCCTTTATTCTTCAACAATAAAAGTGGGGTTCAACCTCTCTGTCCTAAACCCTTCTTTTCCCTAGTTCTTCTGTCCCCCTTCCTCTCACCTTCACCTTCACCTTTTGCAAACATCTGCTCTGCTCCTGGCTCCCCATTCACTTTTTACACTTGTCATTGCATTTGTCTGGGCTGTATTCCCGGAAGACCATGGAAAAGAGGGAGGGAAATATTTTGGGCTTTGCAAAGCACACTTCTATAACGATTTTCTGAAGCACCAAATGGTTTAGAGATTGAGAAAGAATGCGTTTTTCTGATTTTTTTTCCCTTTTTAATAGAAAACAGGCTTCATATGGTACCTGTAATTGAAGAGGAGAAAACTGAGATTTCTGCAGGCATTTAAGGACATATGTATAGGATTTAGGTGAGTATAGATTCAAGTGCACAAGTGATAAATGAAATACCGGCAACAGGGTATTATTTATTTCTATCCAGAGAGGAACAACTGTGTTTTGCTCTGCTCCAATTCATGTCACTACACCTGTGTTGGAGCTTGGGGGAGGAGGATTCCTCCGTAATTCCTCTCCTTGGATGGGCGCGTCCTGGCAAATCCAGTTCTGGAATGGGAGCATCGTGACCTATGGTTCATAGCACATATACATCAGTTCATCAGCTCTCATCGTCTGCAATGTGAGGAGCTAAATTCCTGCTGAAAGCACCCAATTTAATATAATGGCGTATAGAACAATCCTTGCATTCTCATGAATCCCTCCATAGCTGGGAATATAAATGATATCATGAGCAAAACATGAATGCTAAAAGGCAAATTCTTTAGGCATTGGCTGCCTAGATGTACCTGAAGGGATGGAAGATGCTCAGACATCCCAGCATACTGGAGAAGCAACCTCAAAGAGAGCCAAATTGGGCACACTTTACACACTGTCTGTCCATGGTTTGTGTGGCTGCACCTTTTAGCTACTGTGTGACACTGGTGATGGCAAAGAGCACTCACATGGAGCAAAACTCAGGCTCCAAAACACATCAGCCCTCCTAAGATATGCATGGACAAAGCAGGATTTCTGCTGCAGGTTGCATGAGTAAAGGACTCATGAGATGAAGTTAACATTCCCCAAATGCTGTTTGAAACCTCAGCATAAGATACTCCTCATTAATCCACATTCCACTACAAAGCTGCCCAATAGAAAACGGGTCTCACACTCAAATGGCAGCACTGCTCCTCACTTGCCTGGGTTTTCACCCAGAATTTCCAGGCGGGACCGTGTGGCTGATTCCTTGTGCGGTGCTGCCTTCCTTCCTACTGCCCCGGCCTTGAGGACGAGACTGCGGTTCAGCTTCAGCTAAATAAAATTGATGCACTCTTCTGTCCACATAAAAGAAGTCCATACCCCATTTAGCAGGGCAATTTGCCTACCTACCATCGCTAACATAAATCTCCTTTATTAACTGACTAATCTCCCTGCCTTTCCTCTCTTTTCTTCAGTCGTACTTTCTTTAGCTCTCCTTATATTAAGCGTGCGGTGGAAACCACAACCCCCACTTGGTTCTTCCTCCTCTTGCTCTCTACAAAAGCAATGGGCTTTCGTGAGAATTGGGGAATTTCTTAAAGAGACTTTTTTTCCTTTCTCAACCACCTACAGCAAGCTGGTGCTGCCAGGTGTGGGGCTGGACCTCAATGCCATGAGAAAGATCTGCTCGTGCAATATTTCTGGCCCAATTAGGTGCAGGAAATACTGGAAATCTCACCAAAAAGCTGTTCCTCAAAGGGCTTCCTTCCCAAATTTCCAGGCCCAAGGGATTCAGCCCCATGGTCCACCCTGACCACAGATGTGTCTTTCTGTTGCCACCTTCCTTCCCCACCTTCTGCAGGAACAATGAGACCTCCTGCTTGTAAAGAGATGTAAAGGGTTAAAAGAAACCTGATAAACTTGCATGTCTGGAAGAAGTACAAGGCATACAAGTTTTATGTAAATGTGTAATAAAAAAGAGAAAGGAACAAAAATAATAACTTGAGGATGAGGGTGCTGCTTTTATTCCCAGTGTGGGATAATAATTAGGGTGAGAATGTCATGCAATGAATTTAAAGCATTTCGTATTTGCTGTGGTCTTTGTTACTGTTTTCCCTCCTATTGGATTAACTTCCCTTCTAACCAATACAATATTTTTAAGCAATAAAGCATTCACTCAATATTCCTTTTCATAAAACCCTCCATGGCTGTAAGAAAGCATAATTGGATGTGCACTGTACAGCTTGAGCTTCATAAACATTAAGTCCAACAACATGTTATAAATAATAGTGATACAGAAGATTAGCTCTATTAACCTCTTAACTGAGCTGGAAGCATTAGCCTCTTGCAGAAGAGCTACCGCGCCACGATGATGCGCGCGCGGAACCCGCGGTGCCTGCGTTTAATTTGCAGCGTTGCTGCCATTCGCACATCTGCCTCGCAGACCTCGGTGCTTCTGGTCCCCGCCAGGTCAAAACGCACAGTGGCAGATTGGCATATTGAGCTATTAATACTTGGCTATATGTGTTGCAGATGTGGCGCAAATGAAGGGTGTTCTATCACCGCTCCTTGACACTGGGGCCCTCGGGGTGGCAGGCGGAGACCCAGATCTATCTGCAACCTGCCCATTCCGGAAAAGAAAAAAAGGGGGAAAACAAGGGTTGCCCCTTCTTGCAGAATCACATTCCAGCTTGCAGAGTCAATTTTTCAGATGTTCTTGCTTTCCTGTTCCTTGTTCCTTCACTCAGACCTCATCTGGCCACAGTGAAAAATGATGTGATGCAGTTTTTTATTCTGCACTTGACACCCTCGTGGAAGGCAACGTGGCTCATTGATTCCCAGCTCCTCAAAGGTCAAGGAACTAGGAACAAAGATTTTTTGGACGCAGCCCAGGAAAAACTTTAAGTTTGGACTGTGCCTACCCAGAAAAACAGAACTGTTAAATTGTTACCCCTTCTGTTGCCATTAAGCTTCATACGAACACCAAACATATGTTCCATGATCATGTACTTTTATATTAAAATGTTATTGAGTCACCAGGTGAAATGTGTATTAAGTGCACAGCTGAAAATAGACAGTAGGTTTAAATTTTGACAGCAAACAGCTGTAGGATTTCTAAAACTTAATTCAAATAATGTAATCAATAGGTTATGCTACAGTTTCAAGTTTCCCCAAGCAAATTTATATGAAAACGGATATTAATTTATTTGAGATTATCCCAGCTAAAAGATAGATTTTTCTCTGTCACCTCTAAAACACAGATAAAAAAGAATTTGAGATGTTTTAAGAAGTGTGAAATGTGTTTTTTTGGTTTAGCACTCCACAAAATTATGTGCCTCTTCCCTTCCCTCTCCCCTTCTCAGCTGCAGATTAGGAATGACTCCTCACCCTGCTGTTTACACATTCTGCAGCTGAGCGGGTTTGAAATGTTAATACATGAATTATGTTCTCATTTTATCATAAAGTTGGTGAACGGGTCAAATATAAACAAAATACTGGGTAATAAGAGAACCTGAGTTTTTTTCTTGGACGTTTGTAAAAGTTGCCACAGAGTCAGTTAACCAGTTAACTGTGGAAAGAAGCCGCTAAACACAAATGTTCACAAATGAAACATCAGTGAAGTTGGCCCAGGCATCCCAGGATTTACCCCCTGCATCCCTGCTGGGCCTAGGAAATGTTGTGCGGGACCAAGGTCCCCATCACCAGGAGTTAATTCGCATTGAACATGGAAATTTGCACCATTGGAAAAGTCTCTTATTAGAAGCCACTTACAAACATGATGAGCTAACCATCCATGCATCTATCCTATATGGACCTGTACTGAGAGCATTGTCCTGAACACAGGAATATGGTCCCATAGCCCCAGGTAGGGCATCCCCATTGCACTTCTTCCTTATTTTCCTTTTTCCACTCAACTCCTCTTTATTTCTTAGCAAGGTCTTCAACAGTGCAAACCCATGCCGCAGGGCAAAATAGTCTTATTAAGGAAACAGGAGCCTGCGATCCTTGAGTCACATTGAAACATGTTTATATTCATTCTTTCCCTCCATTATGTAAAATTGCCCTGGAATTAAGGAAACTCCACCAAAAGATTGTACTGATGCTTGAAAAGTGGCTTATACACATCCACAGAGCTTGTTTTAAGAAAAGCTCTTTTGTATGTTCTGTTTTCAAGCCTGTCTCCAGCAGGTTACTGGTTTTCCACTTGATTGTATAGGTGATGGTAAGAGCTTAATGATTTTATTTCTATGAATTCATAGAAAGCTCATATGGAGCTCAGAAAATGGTCTCCAAAGATTTAGAAACCATATTCAATGGGCTTAGTTACTAAAAACAGAGTGTTCCCCAATTATCCTCAATTTGTGTGGATGTTGGTGAATACGCATAGAAAAATATGTTTCGAGGTAAAAAATAAGTAACATCCACATATTCAGCTGTTACATGAGTAGAAAATACTACTCCTAGAATGTGTGCACATATACGTTTACACTGTCTAATGTTGGCTGCATTTGTACAAAACCAAAAACGTGTTTGGCATAAAAAGTCTCTAAGAAAAATACATCTGTATGAACAAATTCATTTTGATTAAAATTTTTAAAAAAGCAGCAAAAGTGTTGAAAACCTTTATACTCTAAAGTAGAGGAAAGACCTGAGTGTGTATTAAACCCCAGGGGCCAAATATTAACAGCAATTTTACAAAGAAAGTGCCTGCATTCCACATTGTAGGTGACAGTGTAAATCCCTAAAAAACCAGGTGCTGGTGGAGCCAGGATGGCCTGTCCTTGGCCCTCACCATAGCGGCATTTTCTCAGCATTCATTGGAATGAACGAAATTTGTGTTCATATCCCTGTTTCCTCACCAGGATTTTTCCCTTGACTGTAGAAAAGGCCCTAAAAGGAGAGCCCAGAGATTTTCTCCTATGTTTTTCTGTCTGTATACAGAGTGTATCACTCGAGGCTGTTTGATTTGGAGGAGGGGGATATCTGTCCTTTTCTTCTTTCATTTTTTTTTGTTCACTATCAGAACTAAGAACTGCCTTTAGTTTACCTACAGGTTAAACTGATATTTTACATTATCCTAAAACCAAGCAAAGCTATTGGTATTTTCATCTGTACTTTGGCTTTTATTCAGGCATGGAATAACAATTCTGTAAATCTGCATAAGCAAGGATTTCCTTGAGCAATGCTTGCAAGGGGGTTAAACACTCTGCTTGGATTTTCTGTGGGTGGATTTAAACCTCCTGTGGAGTGGAAATGGGGAAGCCCATCCTTAGCACCAGCATCCTTAGCACCGCTCGTGAGAATGAGTTCATTAGATCTCATCAAGTTGAGCAGCACTTAAACTCATGTGGAACATAACTCCCTGACCTGGGAGTTAGTCTTACCTGGCAGGTAAATTAGATTATTAATTACCAACCAGTGAGTCCTCATTAACCAGATTACCTTTATCTGCACAGGGCATGTGCTTTTTCCCTTTCCTCTCCGTGGTGGTTGACTTTCCATCAACCATGGTCATGCAGAAGACGGCTGGGGAAGGTAGATGGGCAGCGTTACCTCTGGGCTTTTGTTCACAAGCCAAAATTGTCCTCACACCTGAAAGAAAAATGCATTAAAGAGCAGAAATGAAGCCCCGAGCATATTGCCAGTGCAGTGCTGCATCAGCAGAGCTCCCACCAAGACATATCTTCAATGAATTTTGTCTGGAGATGCTGTGGCACCTGGAACTGGCTCCTCACTAGTGATGCTCCGTATTAGATAGTTGCAGCTTGGATGTCTGTTATACTATTGGTGCTGCATTTTGCCAGGAGACAGCTCATATACAGTATAGAAAATATATTGTTCAATGCCATTTGCAAGATATCCAGAGGTATCTAGAAGTCAGGATATTTCAACTAGATCAGTTGAGCAAGTGTTTCTAAAGGTATTTTGAAAATGTGTCCAAACCTATGCAATACGCCTCTCTAACTGCTCAAAATTAACACACTAGAAAGCTTTGACAAAAACAAAGTATGAGCACTTTAATGTTAAGAAATGTTTTTTTTTTTTTTTCATATTATGTCTCCTGCAATTAGTGCATTTATTTTAGTGCAATTGCATTGCATTAGTATTTGCAAGTTCCAGAATGGTGAGTCCAGGGAAACAGCAGGAAAAATAAGGTCAGTTTTGGAGCTTCATCTCAAAGCTCCTGTACAGCAGACATGTTTTAATGTGAAAAAGAACCGGCAAATATTTGTCTTGAATGCAAAAGCATAAAAGACATCTAAAACTAAAACTACAGATGTATGAGAGCACTCCACTGCCTGGAGAATAATTGTGCTGTAATATGTTAAAAACTGATTTGCAAGAAGTCAAAGCAAAGCAAAAGAAAAAAAAAGACCCACAAGAGGAAGCTGTTTAGCAAAGGGCAAGGTCCCAGATTTGCATGTTTTATTCATACAAAAGCCCAGCTGCACAAAGGTCTATATGAGAAAGTGCTAGAGGAGCTGGGCAACATGTCAACCCACTCACACCAAAACCCGCATCCACCGCAGCCTCTTCCCCTCTCTGCAGTCCTGGCTGGGAAGGACCCGCACGCGGCTGAGCCGAGAGCTCCGCTTTCCTGCACCGTGTTGCTCACCGGGGTTATCTGCTGCGAACTCCATTTAGAACTTAACTCGGAGAGATTGATTTTCCGATGGAGCCCACTGGGACATTTCTCCACAAAGTTAAATGAGAAGGAAATAAATTTGGAGCAAATGAATCTGTGATGAGGCAAGAGTCTTTGCCTTCTTTTTTTCTTTTTTTTTTTTCTTTTACATTTGCTTTATAATTTTCTTTGTCTTCTGCGGCCCTACTGTGAACAATTATGTAGATCCATGCCGGCACGGGGGGTCGCGCCGATGGAGATGGAGCAAACCGCGGTCCCAGCGCGATCTGCTACGTGCAAGAGGCATCGCAAATGCCCATGGACAAAATGCCTTCCTCGATGCTCCCGTAACAGCCACCACTGACTGGGCAAGGAGATTAAAGCAGGCAAAGAAAAAAAAATACGAATAAAAACAGCAGACCTGGGAATTTATTCCATTAAGCATTCTATTGTACTTGCCCCAAAATGATGTTCTTGGGAATTTACTGAACATTTTATTACTTGCTGTATTTAAAAATATATACTTCATCCAACTCTTCTTTACACAGTGGTGCTGCTAAACATTTAGCATATTTTATGTGTTCAAATAAACTCAAGAGCATGGCTTGCAATGCTAAAGAAAAGGTAGCAATTTACTGGCAGAACTAGACTTCACACTTGTAATCTTTGCACAGAGCCTGACATTGTTCACTGACTAATTGCAAACCTAATAACTTTTCCAAAGAGCGCACAAGTCTTATTTCACATCTGTGCTAAGATTTAAACCAAAGTGCAATCTCACGAGTGGCTGTGAGCAGCCCGGTGGCAGGGCGAAACCCGAGAATTTCCAAGATTTAATCAAAAGTGTTTGCGATTGCCCATGGCTGGGGTCAGCAGGGGTGAGTGCGGAGGGAGACGAGGAGAGGGCACCGACCCTAATCTGTGGACATCAGCCCCAAGGTGTCCGTGAGGGAGTGACTTTACCCTGTAATCCCAGCCCAACCATCACCGGGCCACCACACTTGGGGATGCTCCGCCACCCAGAGCCTCATTTTGAAACCCAGCATCTCCAACTTTTCTAATAAAAGCTATTTCCTTTAAAAAACACTGTCTGCACGGCCAACCTTAGCATTTGCACGTGATGTTTGCCCTGCCTAAGCCTGGAAAAGAGGGAGCTGGAGGTCACTGCGGGCATCGCCGCTCGCCCAACGCAGCCCGCGGCGTCTGCGCCAAGCCAGAGCAGTTAAACTTGTCGCCATCTCAGAATTAGGAAAGTGAATTTAATCTCTGGCTGTCAGCTCAACTTTTCCCCACAGTTTTATGGAGCAGTTTTTTTTTTTTTTTTTTTTTTTTTCCCAGAGGCAAAAAGCTATGGGCTTCTTGCAGAGCTTGGTAAGGAATTATTTTGTTTGCTTTTGCAAGACCATCAACAAACCAAACTATGTGGGCTTGCCTTTAATTGTGAAACTTTTCCTACCATGTGTTTTCCAGCTCAAGAGGAGGGAGGCTGTCTTAACATGACATATTAGCACTTGCAGCCTTTCTCCCTGGGATGCCAGCAGGTCTTAGCAGATGTTTCAACCTGGCATTAGGGCAGGTTAGAGCAGCTACCTGGCACCAGTGCTGCAAGTGAGGACAAGTCCTATGGAAAACTGACAGACTTGAATGAAATCTTCCCAAGGATGTTACCGGGCCTGTGTCAGTAACAGAGCAAGCACCAAGTTGCTCCTCAAAGCGTGAGGATAAGAAAGAGGGAGAGGAAAAAGAGATCCGAGTGTTTGTTATCTTCTTGCTGTTCTTATAGCTCCAGGATGGGATGGACATGGAGCAAGTACATGAGTAGTAGAGGCTGAGAGGACAATGCCCTCACTTGGGAATTTTTCCCCCCTGCCTAAGCAATTTTAGCAGCAGGGCTGTGGCATGGCTGAGATTTTTGGGTTTTTTTTTTCAAAAAAAAGGTAATTCTTTTTTAGTTACATTACTAGTAGGAATATTTGCTGCTGCCTAATATCCTTGCTGATTTCATGAAGATAAGAGCCTGGGGAAGATAACGGAGGGTAACCAGTGCACCTAACAGCACAGATCATCTGTGATCTTTATTAAAACGAGCTAGGGAATTACCTATATCATATGCCTGGGAAGATTTTTGGATATATTCAGAGACAGGCAGATGTTAAGATAATCATCAAGAAAGAAAAATTCTTGGGACATCAGAAAAGTTCCCTAAGTTTTTAACTTAGCACTTCTGAGCAATACCAAGAAAATCAGGGTGCAGAAAGCAACTGCTTGGGATTGATCCTGCAGCTGGAAGAATCTTAGAATCTTTTCACATTAAAAGTAGTTACACATGATAAACACCTGATAATGAATAAAATGAATCATAAAAAAACCCAAAATGAAGCATCGCTCGCCCGCCCAGGGCCAGTCTCATATTTTTCCCTGCGCAGATGTTACAATAACGGTGTCAACACTTGTGTTTCTTTGTCCGCCGGCTGGAGGTTCTGCCTGTTTCCTAACGGCCGGGGCCGGCGGGCCAGCTGCAGAGCACATGGGCTCCCGCCCGGGCCCCGTGTTTCGCCATGACCTCAGCTTCCTGCGCCGAGTGGGAACCAGCGCGCGCGAGCGCTTGTAAAGCTGCGTTTGAAGAGCGGAGTTATGAAGAGGTGCTGCGGTGTCAAACATCTGCTCCAGCCATCACGGCCCAGCCGCAGCCGGGCGCGTACAGTAGGGCAAGAACCGGCCATAAATCACAACCCTCCCGCGGACGCGCTCGCCGGAGCCGCCTGCTCCCCGTGCCGGTTTGCACCGAGGAATAAAGAAGCGGTGGAAGAGAAAGCACAACCTTTTCCTATGCCACCATAGCTTCCCTCTCCATGAGCAATTAGGCTCTTCCTTTCCCTTTTTCCTTTTGCAGAATTCCCCTTTTGCAAAGTTTCTTCTAAGAAAAGCAACTTCTGGCTTCACCAGTCAATTAATACCAGTAAACTCTTCTGATTGTATCTGGGTTTGAACCCGCCATAGAAAACACTTACCCTTTTTGTGCACATTTGGTCTTTCCTTGTTAAAACAGGCGACCTGTCTCTTTTTCTTTTTTTTTTTTTTTTAGGTAACTATGGAGTTTACAGACTCATAAGGGCTGACATTCGATATTTATGATTGTGGGAATGCAGTACAGTTAATTACATTAGGATATGTCCTGCAAGAACATGAGCGGAGGTTTTGTCAAAATCGGGATGTACATTAATTATCCAGGGAAAAACACATGGCAGTTTAATAGGACAGTTGTCCCCCGTGATAATAGATAAATTGTATTCCAGAGAAGATGCTTTATGCAAAACAAGCAAAATTTTAGAAAAGAGATCTATTTATAGGCAGGAAGGAGAATATCCGTTGCGGCAGGCTGAGGAAAGGCGCAGGGGCTGTGAAGTTGCTCACCATGAGGCTCTTGGTTCAAACGTCACTAGGATGAGTGGGGTCACCAGGATGTTCTGCAGCGCTCTGATCGAAATGGGGGATTTTTCACCATTCTGGTGTGTTTTTCAGCAGTCGGTGTCCCAAATACACCACTGTCCCATGTGCACCGGTGCTCTTCCAAAGCCACCCTCTGAGGAGCTACTCTTTGTTATATTAATCCATATGGATGTATTAGGAAGCATTTATCACTACTCCAACTTCGTAAAAAAATCTGTTAAGTAACTTGAAATGTCTCATATAATGAAATTAGAAGCATTCTCATCTACCATAGGACAAATCTTTATTCCTTCGCATTTTCACCTGTCTGTTTTGGTAAGGAAAAACACGGCTCTTTGAGCTTTTTTAGAGATACCAGGATAAATGGCCAGCATGTTCAAATGAGCCAGAGTTGATACTTTCCAAGCTATTCTTGCCTCCCGCCGCCCTCCCAGATGGACTCTATCAGTCATGTCCTCCATGCTAATTACCTGGGGCTTTAGCACCGTGCTAATTTGGCCACGTCGCTCCTGGCTCTAGGAGGCAGCCTGGGTATCTCAAGCGCTTTTTTCACCTTTCCCTTCAACCCTTTCCTCCACAGTCAGAAAATCTCACAGGACTTCATCCCAAAACCGGCAAAAGAAGAATTCTCATGGGAATATATCCTGGGATTTTGATCCCTGTTAGAATCCTGGCTTCCTCTCTAACTGCAGAAGACTTGAGCCATCATGAGCAAGCCACTGCCCTGACCCAAAGCGATAGAATACTATAGCAAGGTCATCTGTTTCCCAAACAGTGGTCAAATACATCCCAAACTGACCCATAATGAAGCTTTGTAATTAGGCCTTGCATTTGTATGTCTAGGTGGTTGTAAAAAAAAGTGCTGTGGAAACACTAGGATTTTTTTCTTTTAGGGGACTATGTCTCACAAATGCAATGTAATCTATGCAGAGGCAGCATACATCTTCAGGGATCTGGTTTGGCTGGAAAATAGTCTCTAGAAAAAAATCAGAGATATTATTGTGGTCACAGATTATGACATAAGCAGAAAGGATAATTTGGGGAAAAAATGTTTAGTGTGACAAATATCATGTGCTCCCCTCTCCCCTCACATGGGGCTGGCAGTTCTTGGGTGCACTAATAATGGAAAGGAGTCTGAAAATTCAAGCAGAATTTGCCTTGATTTTCTGACAAACATGACCCACAAGTAAATGTTTGAGTCATCTGTAAACCCATCTCTTTACAGTAGATTAATATTTAAGATTTGGAAATCAAATCTGGATCAGAAGAGATAACAAAAACCACACCATTTAAAAAAATATTTTAGAGATTTATGCATCTTCCTCTGGTGCAAACTGGAAGGATTCCACCAACTGACTGGTTTGAGTAGAAATCCTGTAAACGAACAAGTCAGAGGCAAATATAAAACAAAACAAAACTGGAAATTCTTGGCACTCGGGGATTTTTGTTGGCCAAATGACGAGACTGAATCCCAGAATCTCTGCTTGGAAAGGATATGAAGTCATTGTTCAAATGTGCATATAAACTGGATCGAGAAGGATAAGACTAAAAAATTTACAGAGTTCAATCTTATAAAACTATCAATTATATGGAATTGTTTGTGTCCCTTTCTGTGAATTTTTCTGGAGAACAAATGTTTTGCTTCACTTCTGGGTAGACCACGGAGCTGGCATGGAAACTGGTATGTGAACATAAACACGGGGCTAAGGATGTGCTTAGCAAACATATTGTGGTTTCCATCACAGAGCCGTTATCACGGGAGGAATGAGCTTGGCTGCTGCAAAATAGGTGCATGGATCAAGAGCTTGCAAATCTGCCTGCCATTTTGCAGATGAATCCCTCTGCTGCTCTTTGAAGGCAATATTTTGTGTGCAATTAAAGTCGATTTTTTTTTTGGTTTTGTTTTGTAAACTATTGGAGAGACAGAACCCTTTGGTGCTATTTTTTCTTGTTCTTTTCCCATTCAAGCATGAACTTGCATACACTGCAGTGAGGAGTATTTAAATATGACTTTCCTAATAGGAGCAGGGTTTTCTCAGGGTTTTCACCACCCGATTTAGCATTTTGGTTCCCTGCAGCACTGAAGGCACCTCCAGAGGATGGTGAAGGCCACCCGAAGCTTCAGGAAGCCTTTGGAGACTCCTGCTTCTTGACTTCAACTCTACTGAGACCATATGCCATCTATATCTTCATGGTACTTAATTTAATTGAAATTAGAGGTCTTAAAGGTAGATGAGATAAACGCAGGCTGAAGTGTGTGACACGTACAGGAGCTTCAAAAGTGGAAGGAATCATTTCATGTTTCATATTCCTCTCCCCAGATGGCAAACACCTAAGCAAAGCTCAGAAGAGAAAGATTTTTGTGATCCTCCTAAAATCCATATTCGGTTTGCCCTAAAATCCTCAGCAGCTCAGGAGCCTGTGAGTGGTACGTGGGACCCTGGCTGGGAAAGAGGGAAGAGAAAGGGATTCCTGCTTAATTTTTCCCTTCCTCAATCTCTCTTAAATCTGAAAGGAAAAACACATAAGGAATATGAGGAGAGCCCCTTCTGTTTCAAAACTTCCTTATGGTGTCATTAATTCCAGTTTAAATCAACCAAAAACGCATGAAATGTTCTACAGGCTGCCTGCTTCTCTCCAACTCTACTTTCGAAGAAATCTAGCCCCATTTTTCTATTGTTTGCTTAGCTTTTACTGTGATCTCCAAATTTGTTTGGCCTCAAATTCTCTCATTCTCTTTCCTACTAGGAAAGTTTAAAGAAAGGAAAAAAAAAGAAATGTAAGTTTCAAAGTATATTGTGACCATGTTCTTAATGCTGCTTTTCACTCCAGCACGAGCAGCACAGTTGGACCTTGTTAAAGTAAATTTACAAGTGCCTGCTTCCTTAAGGTATTAAATTCAGTGATTCCTTCTGGCTTGTCTCTAATGGTGAACTTCATGAGTGTGTTCAGAAATATCAAACAGTGAAATAGTAAGAGGCGTTTGCATCCATTGAGAAGTCTATTGAACTTGCTGGTGAATCAACCCTGAAGTTTGCTCCTGGGTTGGTGAGCAGGTTTGGTGTCCAAGGTGGAGGATGCTGCTGAAGGAGAGCCAGTCTGCCCTCCTGCTTAGGTTGCTTCTCCAGAAAAATATGCAATTCGGTAGGGATATTGCTTTCATGATCCATAGGATGTGGTCACGGGCCAATCTCAGAAGGTGTCAAGGTTCTGTTGCCTGGATTCTAAGGTTTTGTTGTCTGAACTGAGCAGCAAAAAAAAAAAAAAAAAGGAAGAAAAAAGAAAAATTAAGATGCCTCGCCAAAGACTGTCTAACTTCCTCCTTGTGCCAAATTGGGTTGGAAACTCATGAGAACTTATCTCCTGTGAGATTTCTGGTGCTTCCTGTTTCAGATCATGTTGTAAATGTCACAAGCACTTAGGCGGCTTTTCATGTGGTATTTCAACACCCCTGCTGCCACGCTCGGCTGGAGCTCCGAAGCAGCGAGATGTTCAAAAACACCAAACAATGGAGGGGCCGGGAAGAAGCCGAGTGATTCCTTGTACAGCCTGGTTTATTTATCGCTTAATTTGCATTCCTGCTAAAGTGCGTTTGACTACCAAGTGGAAACACCAGCACTTAAACTTCACTTTTTTCCTCCACTTTTCTTGCCGCTAGCCAGGGCATCAAAGCCCACAGAGGCTCATTGTGAGGACACGGTGTGGTCCTGAGTGCCGCTGGGACCTTCCGCAGGAAATCCTATGGATTAATTCGAAACCCAGGAAAAGTTGGCCTCAGCATTCAGTTCTCATGCTTTTTTTTTTTTTTCTTTCCCCTTTTCTTTAAGTCATTAGTATTTTGTGTGCACCGGTTTGGTGTCACCTATGGGAACAGGCAAAGCGACAGCTCCCGGCTCTGGGCAGGGGAGACGAGAGGTCCCGCGCAGCCAGAGGAAAGGTTAGCAATTTGTCAGGTTAAACAAACCCCTTGCAGGTTCCCATTTGGTATTTGAAGACTTGTCAAGTTATGGAAAAGCATTTTAATTAACGGCTCGCAGATTTTCAAATAAAAAAATCAATAAGGCATACATATTTCTTTTAGCAATGTCCAGAGTTTTCCTACAAAGTTACAGTCTGACAGATTTCCGTTAATTTTATTGCCTTGAGATGATGTGATTGCATTTTAATATGGAGTATTAATAAAAGATATGTGAACTTATATTTATATAACCCAGTACAAAAGGGTCAGTGCATTTCTCCCCTTGAATTTTCTTCACAGTTTAGGTTTAAATGAATTTGATAATGGCATAAAGACCTAACCCCCGTACTAGTTGACTCTCACGACCCACATAAGGAAAAAGAAGGAGAAGGAAAATGACAATGAAGAGAAACTTAGGCTATCTTAATTTATATTGGCTTCATTATTCTCTAGATAAAAGCCTACTCAACATAAAATGAGGGCTGCGCGTTCAAACTTTTAAAGAATTCACATATTTACATCAATTTTTAAAAGGTTTTATAACTAATGAACTCAGATTTCTTTTGGCATGGCATAAAATCCATTTGTACAGTTTTTAATTAAGAATGCAGCCTACGCAATTAAAATTAAGGGTAGAGACTTCATCAGATGTCCTGTGAGAACCCCAGTCGAAAAAATTATGTTAATGCTGTATGTCCTAAAAGCATTCTCTGAATGCTGGAAACGCTCTGTGAGAAATTATTTCTGCTATACAATAAGGATTTATTTAAAGTTGGAAATTAGGAGCTTTTAATTTTGGAGTGTTAGGACCTTGTTTATCACTAATCTCTTTGGCATTTGCTCTATGTTTGCAAATCAACAGTGGGATCATTTAAGACCTTCTGATTTTTTTAAAAAAACTACTGTATGTGTATATGAATGTATGTCTATTTCTCTCTATACATATATTTATATATATATATACATACACACAGAAAGACAGGCACACAATCTATAATGCAAATAATGCATATGCAGTCAGGGGAATTCCTAATGTGAATTTTAATATTTAAAGTGACAAGTGCCATTATTGGGAGTATTAAGATTCTTCTTTGTTGAAATGATTAAAATCACGTTTGAAATACTGAATGAAAAGCATATATAAAAGTATAAATAAACACATTAAAAAAGCAACTTAAGTTGTACGGAAAACTTTAGTGTAGTTGAAAGGCGTTAAAAGAATACCCTAAAAAACAGGTTTCTTTCTTAGAAAGTGATGCCGCGTGATCAATAAGGAGATGGGTCTTCCCATTGCCAAGAGGTTTCCATTTTAGCCTGGAAACGGCTCTTTTGGGGATGACTGCTCTGAGTTTTTCGGTGCTGGAGGCTGGTGAGGAGCAGCACAGACAGTGAGTCCCAAACCGTGGGCAAGCGGGAGACAAACCAGGAGGACACGTGACACCCTGTTATGTAATTCTGCACGTTTACTTTAGATTGGGCCCAGGGATTTTCTTTCCTGTCTTCCTTTCCTTTTTCTTTTTTTTTTCTTTCTTCTTTTGACATAGCTTAATGCAATAAAAATGTTTTATATTTAGAAGGGTAACTAGGGAGCTGAGGCTTAGCTTAGGAAAGCAAGCCAGATTTCATAAGGATTTTAAAGTGTAGAATAAGGTGGTTTGGCTCATAGGAGAAGTGGTTTCCAGGCCAAAGCCCTGACATGAAGAAAATGTTGAAAAAAAATGTGAGAGAAAGACAGGTTTTGGTGAGGACAGAGGCCTTGGGGCAGAAAGAGAGCCATGGGGGCAATTGCAACCTGCAGAGGAAGGGGAGAATGAGTGAGGTGCTGTGATTCAAGTGGATGAGTAGGGCATGGATAAGGGTAGAGCATTGGCCAGGAAGGTGTTTTTAGGGTAGAGGGGTCTATAATTTAGAAAGAGAGGGCAGAGAGGGCAGGGATAGTTAGTCCAGGTTGGGATCAAACTTCCAGCACTGCTGTAATATAGCAAAAATATGGCCCTTATAGTTCTTCCTGCCTTTATTGAGATGTCCATTGGAAATGAACAGCCCTTACGATAAGGACCTATCTAAGGACGCCCAAGTGGTGTCCATCAGCTCCCTATGTGCCGGCCACACGGGCCCTCCCTCTTAAGATGCTGAGTGCTCAAATCCACGTTTACCAGGCCTTGAATTAAACAGTGTTCTAAAATGGAACCAAGGTGAAATAAAGCTCTTTTCACTCAAAAAGCAAGGCTACTAAATTTCCGCCTCAGGCTAATGACTTTGGCGTCCTTGGCTCTGTGACCGGTGGGCAGTGGAGCTCCCGAACGGGGCCGTTCTGCTCTTCGGTTTGGGCAGCCGTTGTGAGGCAAAAAGGAAGAAAAGCGACCGGCAACTGAGTTATAGGTGGCTCTTATCTTTAGAGAGGCGAGTCAACAGCTTGGAGTTAAATCATCGATGGCAATATGCTTACTCTGCATTCGTCACAGCGGTAATTCTGACCTAATTTACACAGGTTTTGCATCACTTGAACTTTTGCATTTCCACCGGAGCGGCTCGTGATTTACATGCTTGCAAATCAGGGAAGAATCAGGCCCTCAGCCTTCTGCACGCTGCCAAAGATAACATTCTGGCCACAAACCTCATTTTTGTCCTTTCCTCCACCCACAAGCCAATAAAATTACACAAGGCCTGGGCCTCAGTGGCCTCCAGATCCGGGCCAAAAATAAATACAAAAATACAATAAAATTTTATTGTGGGGGCCTCGTGCAATCTTTAACTAGTGCAATATTTAACTGTATGAACAAAAGATGAACCAGCAGCCAAGAAATACATTTCACCTACAACTCTGCAGAAGAACATAGGAAGAAAGACCAAAGAAAGGGAGGAAAAACTATTCCATAAAATAATAGTAATACTCAGGAACTGTAACGCAACCGTAAAATTACAGTACTAAATTTTTGGTGCCTATTATAGATATTCTTTGAGTTTGTCAGAAGCATTTGACAAAAGCTTGTCAAGGGTTTCAAAAGGGATGGAAGAAAGGGAGGCCAAGGGAAAAGAGCCATTGAGACTATTAAAAATGATGTGACTGATTCACTAACACCTGGAAAGCCGGAGGAGACACGTCTTGGACTGTATCACCCTAATGGGGACCTCAGGGCAACTCCGGAGAGCCTCTACATGAGCACTGGGAGTAGGTTTGCTCCCTCGCTGGTGGCCTCCGTGGAGATGTGGACATGTGGGTCCAGCACTGAGAACTTTAGAAAAACGGTATGAGCAGAACAGAAGCCTGGGGCTAATAAGGAAATACAAAACAAGGTCTTTCCCCTTCTAATTAAACTGTAGGAATTGCCAGTGACCTGCAGAGACTACCTGGAGGGCATCCCTTGGACATGCCCTCCTTGCCCCCAGTTCTCTGTGGGAAGCCGTGGTGGGTACCAGGTAATCTGCCCTCAGCAAAATTCCCTGTAAGGCTGCAATGGTCAGAGCACATGACGTAAGTACACAGAACTTAATTTTAACGTATTGACTTATAATGGACACAGCTGGGCAATCTGACTGTTCGAAATATCAGGCAATTATTAATATCAGGCAGAATGCTAGGCAAAATACCAAAGCTTATGTTCCATTTCAGCACAATTTTAAGCAGATGCTTGAAAGTTGGCCCATAAAGTTCTCATTGACAGAAGGACTTTGGCTATTCAGGCCTGGTGTTGGAATATCTAAACACCCATGGCTTGCTGGCCCTTGGGGATAGAGCTTCTTTTGTCCATGCCTCAGTTTCCTGGCCTGTAAAAACGGGTGTTAATGGGCTTGACACCTTCAGGAAGGAGCTATGAATGAGCAGGAAGAGCTGGGGGCTGTTACCACCACCGCTATTTCCACCACCTCCACCTCGGATTCATTTTTCACTGGGTTATTGAGTAATTGCTAATCCCTTAGGTAGAAATAGAGCAATGAAAACCCAGTGGGCAGATGTGCTGCTTTTCCTCACCTTGATGCATATTCCCATGTTTAGCATGTAACCTACTTGTGAAAGGGGATGCAGAGTCAAAAACACAGAGGAGCAGAAGGCAGCAAATACCAAGGGGGACTTTGCGTGTTCCGGAGGACAGAGCTTGGAGCTCACAACCCCTGAGACCATGACCTGGAGAAACCACCTCGAGGCTGACAGGGGCTTAGGTGGCGTTTCAGAATCTGGTCAAGCTTTTACAGCACCAGATCCTGTTTCATTCTTGGGGCTTTCGCCGAGCAGAGAGTTTTTAACCAGGGCAAACTGTCAAGTATGCGGCGGTTTCGCAAGGCAGTGCGCGAGCCAAAGAAAACTCGCCCGGGAACACCGCGGTTATTGATAAAGGGCCCGTGCAGCCATCACGAGATGCAACGATGCTATAAGGAGGGCAGGGGGGTGGCAGGGAGGGATTTTGGGGGCGCTCCCCGTGCAGCCCCTTCCCTGGCCGCTCCTGGGGAAGCGTAAATCAGCCCCGGCGCGAGGCTGCTCCGCGTTTTCCCAGGCTAGCGCGTCCCCGCGCTTCCTGCCAGGGCCTCGTGTTGCAACCTTTGGCTTGCGAGCGCTGCAAGGTTGTTTTTGTTCAAAAACGTCGCGAGCTTCGGGAGCCAGGGGCTCATATTGTAGCAATCTCGTGGCGCTCGGAGTTCAGCCGCTCGGCGAAAAGTTATGTATTTCTTCTACCGGTTAAGTGAAATGCCTCCATTTCTCTTAATTGTTTCTGACATTTCACCCGTTATTCCCCGAGCCTCCTCAAAGGACCTAAGGAGGCAGGAATTCTCCCGCGAAAGCAAGTGGGAGCCGCAGAAATACAAATCAAACCCCTCAAACAGGGATAGGGGGCTGCAAGGAATGGAGTAATCAAGAGAGATCAAAAATCCATACTCGATACGGTTGGTGTGGCAACTAAAAGAGTTGGGCTGATTTCTCCTCTTTCAAATATCCAGAACTAAACATCAGGAGCAATTAAAAAATTGTGGTCTTTTGTAAATTACTCCCAGAAGAAATCTTGGAAATCTTTCATTTTAGTCCTTTCGGTCCACTGAACCATAAAGCTATTATGAATGAACAAAAATACTAGGGAGAAAATTGAAATACAACAGTAATTAACAATGTGAATATATCAAAATAAGACCAAACTGGCAGGATGCGGCCACCAAGCATTTTAACACCGAAACAACCACCGACCGGGTAAGGGTGTCTCTGATTTGGTACTTTTTTTTTTTTTTTTACCTAAAAATGAAGGAAAGATGACCAGTCATTAATATAACGGAGGACAGTGGGTTGCTTTAATAAATTCTGTCTCCCTCAAAACCCTCCTAGTTCTATGCAAGGTGTCCATCTTGTTTACCTTAGAATAATAATTAATAATTCTCATTTTAGGATCTTCTTTTCTGTTACCATATGCTAAATGTCAACAAAGGATTATAGAGAAAAATCATTGAAAATGTGCAGCTATCACAAATAGAGATTTCCCTATGGGTTCTCTAATACTTTACAGACAAATGTTAAAGATTTATTGCACATGAACATCAAACATGGTTTTACTACAGTTCTCATTTGGATCAAATTGACACATTTTACATTCATTTTAGCCTAATGAGATTCTTTCACTACACATTATATTCCAAGTGACCTCGTACATTAAATTTGTGGCATGGAACAAACCCACTGATATAACAAAGCCCTTTTCTTACCAAGTTTTGGATTTTAGGGAAAAAAAAAAAAAGAAACAAAGTCTCGAGTACATGTTTAATAATTTGAATTTGTACTCAAAAAAAAAGAAGAAGAAGAAGAAGAAAAAAAGGAATCCTGATACTGTGTAGATTTTGGTGTTATGCCAGATTTTCATTTACTGTGTTTACAGTTTAGGATGCTTTTGACCACAGAAAGCAATCCAAATATTCAACAGTTCAGGCACAGTCCTATGTCTTAAACTCACGCCCGAAATACCAACAGGATTTGCTTTACACTTTTTTTTTTTTTTTCCTGGCCAAAACTTCCAGATGAGGTTTTTTTTCCTCTGAGTTTCAGAATTGGGCCCCAATAACCAGCTGAAACGCGGCTGCGGGAATAGGACTTGTGAGAGCAGTTTTCCAAGAAACCTTTCTGACAGCCCTACACAGCGTAATATTTGCTTTTGCACACGATAAAGTGATTTAGAAAGGAAAAAAAAATCTGTCCTGGAAAGTAATTTTGGGGGCTTATCAAAGTGATTAGTAATGGAATGTAAGTTTTTAACACTGTGCTGTAATATTGTGCTAGGAGAAGGCAGCAGATGACCTTGAAAGGAGGTGAAAGGAAACTAGAAAATGTTAATTAAAATTATTAGTGCTGTTTGAGGTGCTTATCTTGTTTACTGCTAAGGTGTTGCTCCCTTCTGCATAATTAGGGGTAATTTTACTCACTTTCAAGTCTGTAATTTTAAATATCACAAAGTTTTATCTTCCAACAAGAAGTAATTCATTATTGGTTTGTATGTAACTGCTTGATGTTTTAATCAATATATGCAACTTCCACAAAGTCTGTTAGAATTTGTCAAGAGGTTTTATACATCTTTTATAGTGCAGGATTAGGCATGGTATATGAAGCTGAAATCCCATTTAGTAATGAAATTTAAACATAATTCTGTGTTTATGATGTGAAGATATATTTTTACTTGATCTGTCCTTTTACATTTCCCTTTATCCATGATTATTGGAGGACAATGATATCTGGAAAACAAACCACAGTGAAGTTAAATCCATTTGAACACAAAGAGTTACTGTCAGTTAATCCTAATAGAGACAATACCGATTTTTTAACTAAACTGCTTAAGAAATGAATATGTCTTGCATGCTTTCAATTTGTTTTAAATCCTAATATGTGGAGCTCTTTGCTGTTGTCGAATATTTGCATAAGATATTTAATCTTACACTTTAAATTAATGATATTAAAGGTCTAAATGTTTGAAAAATGTTGTTGTCAGAACAATGTAATCTTTTCTTTCCAGGCTCCTTCATATAATTGTGGTGCCCTTATCCTAATATACTCGTAACCTTCCTCTGCATTGTCCTGTGCCCACTATACTCCAACAGCACTTTTCTTAATTCACAGATTTCTAGACTTTTTTTTTTTTTTGGGGGGGGGGGCATCATTAAGTAGTGGGGTGGGAAAGGTCTTCAACCCATAGCGAAATTTTCAGCAAAATGGGTTGCAAAAGGAAAGGCCACAGACTTAAGTAAGTGGGGTGTGACAGAGTCCCTAGGTCCCACTCCAGCACTGAGTCCTTGGCAGGATTAAAAAATCTTTGTGGAAAGAATGGGACCATGCTGACCTGTCCTGCTGCAATTTAATTTTGCCATCTTTTAATCTTCAGTGGAGCAATTAATGACAGGCTGGCTACCTGAAGCCACATAATTTTTTAAGCACTGGCATAGACGGTAGGAGGAAGCATCCCATTGCCATGAGGCCTTAATTAGACCAGGAAAAATTGGAAAACGTCTCTGAGAGTACATATTAAAATAGGCAAGTAGCTTCAATTGATTTTCTTAAATTTACTGAATATTGAGCAGGTTCAACTACCTTGATAATAATAATGATATAATACACGAGAATATCCTTTTTAGTTGCCATGTGTGGATCAGCCATGTCTGTGAGGTGGTTATGCTCAAGGGCTACTATTAGGTTATTAACCAACAACGTCTATTAGGTTATTAATTAGTGAAATAAGTCAAAGCTGGTATGCCCTCCTTGGCCATGGAGCACCTCCTGGGCATAGGACTCCCTCCCATCTGTCCATCCATCATATTATATCTGGGGATTACGTGCTCTTGCCATGGCTGGTGTCATCCTTGACGTCTTGGGTTTTGTTGAGTCTGGTCAAGGGCAGTGTAGATGTGCACCAGCCCCTTTGAGACGATGCACACTCACCAATGTGGTGGAGATCATCCCCAATACAGAATTACAAAACAGAGTCTCTATAAAGAGACAATTTTGGTGCAATGCTCACACTGCTGTGGGTGCAGAGAGCTCCATCATGTTTGGTGTCCACCCCTATTTACCTATGCAAAGTAAATAGAGCTTGCTGTCGTATACATGAATTAAATCGTTCCTGGACCAATGCTCTTCTGTAACCAACACACGGAATGGCAGGAGAAAGATGTCACATTACAGCTGGCCTGTCCTTGGCTCCTGCCTTCTAGTCCGTTTAAAAGCAGTAGCTTTGGTGTAGCAGCAAGGTTGGGAAAAAAATGAATTAATTCAGCTTGGAGAAACAATAGAAGAGGAAGGCAGTAAGGCAAAGAGGCACATGAAGGATCTCAAGAGCAGAAGACAGCGATATTTCCAGGGATTTATGTGGCACTAAAAGGGATGTATTATGGCAAGTAGATGAAAGGACATATTATACTGCCATATTTGATGCATGGCCACATAATCACACTAAAGTGAATTTTGAATAAGAATGGAAGAAGATTCCTGTAGTCGATTGGAACTACAGGGAGAATTTAAATAGTAGACCTAATAATGTGAGGAGGAGCTGCTTTCCGTAGTGGCATGGGGGTTAACACTGGCAATCCCGAGAAAGCAAACTGCAGAAAATGCAGGGCACAGGTTGTCAGGATTTCTTTTCTTTCTTCTTTTTTTTTTTTCTTTTTTTTCTTTTTTTTCATGCAGGTTAAATGAATAAAACCTCAAACCCAGCTGCCCTTCATGGCATGACTGTGCCAATGCTGGATCCCGGCGTGCTGTTTTCTGGAAAGCAGCACTGCTTTCTGCAGGACCTGGCCCCTCTTTGGAGACCTCCTGGCCCAAGGGAGCCAGGCATGTCCTCAGACTCCATTTGGGATTCCCAAAGGAGGCCAAAATCTCAGAGGAAAATGCCCGAACTTCATCGTTTTCACCTGTGCTCTCCTCAAACCCACGCCAAACCATGAGTTTTGCATGATTAACCATTCCCTGGGCCAGGTTCCCTGGAAAGGCTTGTGAACCGGAGCAGACCTCCACGAAAAGCGGTCCAAGTCTCACATTTGTAACAAAGCACAAAACTGGGGAATTTGGGGTTGTTCACGTCAAACATTTCAAACAGTTCCAGTGACATCTAGTGGGGAGGAAAACCCCTGTGAATGGCTCCAGCCTTACGGAAAAATCCCATTATCCTTTATTTTCTTTTAACCCACTGGGCAATAGTTTCCTATTGAAAAAGCTCAGCTGTGCTTTGTGCGCCATACACCCTGATTGAAAAATAGCTTCGGAGTCCACTGAGAATTTTTCATTTCTGGAAACATTTCATATAGTAAGGACCATTTGGAATTTTCTCTGGGACATTCCACTATATCTAAAATAAACTCATGGAAGAAGGTCACAAAGTCTTAGGAAAAAAAAAAGACTCTTGGAAACCTAAATTACTCAGCAAACAACAACAACAAAAAAATCGCAGTCCGATACTTGCAACCCCATCAGATATAAATGTAACTAAATATAGTTGAAGTGATGCAAAATTAGACTGGAAGCAGATCCAGGTCATCTTTCTCCCACTGCCTTCTCCTGCTTTCTTCTCCACACATCAAGGACAGGATTTCCTACTGAACGGGCTCCTGACAAGAAGGGGATCTGCAGATCCCAACTACTCCTGCATTGCTCGTGGAAGAGATTGCTCCTTTCATTTTGCTCAGAGTGACCAAATCCCCTAGAAAGGTGCTGCTCCCAAATGCCCTCGGGTGCTCTCATTCCCCATCTTGGTGTGGTCCTGGACGGGTTATTCTTGTTTAAATAATGTGGTTGCTGCAGACGGAGGAGACACTTATGCGAGGCAGGTGCATCCACAAGGTGCAGGCTCGTTGTCACAGGTCCAGCACTAATAACTAACTTATTAATGGTATCAGAGAGAGGGTAACACAATGATATTTGGATTCATGGCGCTCAGCTTACTCTACATTTTCAAAATCCATTCCAGGAAAATAAATGCAGCGTTTCCTCCCAGTGGGGCCCAGGGTGCTGCTGTCCTGACCTGTCACTGAAGGATTCCCAGCAGACCCACAAGTATCAGAAATAAGAAAGAATGCTTACATTTTCTGTAACTTGCCCAACCAGCGTAAGTTGTTGGGGTTTGCAAAATTTTGCTGAAAATTTCACAAGAACTTGGTTTCTCCCATGTTTCCAGCTCTGCCCTTCCTCCTGGCTGGAGTCTGGACCTACACCCACAAAGACGCATTAAAAAAGCATTAGGAACATTACTAGGCCTGAATGTTTTTCAAAGTTTTGAATTTATTTTGCAATAGATGCTGGACGCAGGCTTGGAGAGTCATGTTCCTGTGACAAGGGCAGCTGTGTTTCAGCAGAGAAAGTGCAATGAGTCACCGCTTTGCTTTCGCTCTCCTTTTTTTGTTTTCCTTAATCCAAAAAAGAAAATAATAATCTAGACTGAAAAACACAAGATTTGCTCTTTGCGGATGGGAAAGGCAGAAAAGCGCCGTTCCCAGGTCTTGCAACAGAGCTGGTGTGTGAGCACAGGCGCTTCGCTCCAGCGTCCGTCTGTCCTACACGCAACAAGTTGACCCATATCCTGCAAAGATAAATGGAAAACTGACTTTTTGCATGATATGGAGCTTCCTTCTGATTTTCAGATGGCAAAGGCAGTTCAGATTCATTTCAATACTTTTCCAAACTTTCTCTTTTCCAACACGGATGGTTGCTCTGGAGGCCACGGAGACTCCAGCCTCCCATCCCGTGTCCTAAAGGACATGCTGAAGATGAGCAGAAAACTTTGAAAAACTCTAGGCTTGCTAATCCCTACTTCATCACAGAACATGAGCTCAGAATTAATTCAAGCCTGCAAATCAACTGAGATACATGAGTAGAAGCAAAAAACACTTATGAAGTTCTATTTTTACTTTCTCTAAAGTCTTGAAAAACAGATCTTGTTGCTTTTCATTCTAGAATGGTTATTAGTTTTTGTACTTGTGCAACAGTGCAAAACACCCTGAAAACGCACAAACCCCATGTTTTTTTTGCCATGAAAATGCCTTCCCTTTCAGGCTCTCTTGTGCTTGCGAAGGTGTTGGGGTCGGAGGGTGAATTTTGCTTCACAGCAGCCCTGTTTCCTGAGCTGAACTTTGTGCGCTTGCAGTGTTGGCCACAACTGGAGAGACCGGAGAGAGAGGAAGGTCAGGTGGGCGTCTTGGGAGAAAATCAGAGGGAATTGCTATAAAATATGTGCAGTAAAGTGAGAAAATCAGCATCTGCTAGCTGTTTGTTTTCCTACTTTTTTTTTTTTTGCCTGGAACGGGAGGAAATATGAGCATGTCGCTTCTCGTTTTGCTGCAATTCTGGAGGGAGAAAGCGAGGAGGAGGAGGAAGGTGGGAGCTCGGGGAAGGCCCATGCGAGGCCGGCGGGGACAGCAGGAGCCGCAGCCCCACGGCTGCGCCGGCGATGCCTTCCATCCCGCGGAAGATAAATTAGGTAAAGAGAGAAACACACCACCTTTCCACTTTCCTATCAGCCTCGCTTACAGAGCTCTTCCATTAAAAGTTCCCGCCGCTTCCAAGTGAAAGAAGGAGTAATGGGAATTGTCACGGACATTAATGGCAGCAATAGCCAGCTTCCCCCGCCGCCGCCGCTCCGGGCAGCAGCAGCCAAGGGTCATGTTTTGTTAGTTTTCTCATTCGCCTTGTGGACATACGGGTGGAAAGAGTCTGCGAGATGCTGCCCTGAAAAACAAAATAATAAAAGAAATAATAATAATAAAAAAGAGAGGGCCGGGGTGCTGCAGTTTCCCCCATGTGCTGCAGGATGGTGCAGACGATTTGGGTTTTTTGATGGGGGAATGGCAGAAATTGTCCTTAAAGCAGTTGAGAGTGGAGACCTCGACCAAATGTGCTGAAACTTGGAGGAACCGGAGAGAACACTTGAATTTATGCTGTGTTGGGGGGTTTGCCCCTGCTCGGCGTGACCTGACTTCTGCTCGCTGGGTTTGCACTGTGAGCATCAGCGGGAGGAAGGCTGCCGGCTTCATCGTGGCCTCCTGGGACAGTGCCACGTTCCTGTGGGAGCTGGAGCCGTCCTGCCCGGCTCGCTTTGGCGTGCAATAAACCCATAAAAACTGCTGCATTGCCCGGTGCTCCCCAGCGACACCCCAGCTGCCTCCAGCCTCTCACTGCTCCCGTGGTGAAATATAAGGACTCCAATGAGCAAAGGAGCTCGCACGTGGTAACCCACAAAGCTGCCCATGCGCAGGGTCAGGAAACCTTGTGCAGGGGCCTGGTGTGAGCACAGGGATCGCCCTGGCCCCTGCGAGCCCAAGGGACAATCATGGGGACAGACACATCTCCCACGGGCAGCGCAGGGGACGCTCCTCTCGCCCCACTCGAGCTGCTCCGCTGGGCTCGGAATAAATAAATCCTCAAGCGGGCTCTGATCCGTGTCAGTCTCCGGATTGTCCGGCCACCAGAGACGCTACCTTTGCTTTTCATGCTGAACCATACTGAGTGCAGACACGCAAAAATGATGTCAAAGAGGTAAAACAAAGAGTATTGTATTTGGCCTATCTTGCAAAAAATTATGCATTGAAAAAGAATACGGCAGAAGTAGAGCAAGTACAAAACACACGGGGAAGTGTCTTGTTGCTTCTCCGAGACAAAGGCAGACAAAATTAATCAGCGATGATTTGTGTGCCAGAAAATACACGCTTCTGCCTATTTGTGGCAGATTATTGCCAAGGAAATAGTTCCTCAGTATCCCAGGCACATTCCTGACCTGTATATTATGAAGTTATTTCTGCTTTGTGATTTGTAACCTGCAAAACGCCCGTGATCTTAATAAATGAGAGCTTGTTGCCTCCTGAAATCCACTGTATTTCATCTTTTGCTTTCCTCCTTTGGCAGCGCTGTTATTTAGGCTGAGTTAACATTAGTATTCTCCCCGAGCAGATACAGTTCGGCGGATTCGATATCATCGCTGCGAGCGAGCACCCTTAGGACACGGTGACACCATCCGTATGACATACGAGCACGGGTGGAGGCATCGCCGGGGGCGCTATGGAAAACCCTGAGGATTTCCCAACCCGTGCGCTCCTTTTTTTCCTTTTTTTTCTTTTAAATTGCTTAATGAAGCCCCTAAGACTGGAGAGCAGCGAATGCTGCAACTTGCCCTCCCTCTTAGGGGTTATTCAGCATCCTTGTGAACAAGGGCACAGAGCTGCCCCACTCCACTTTGGGGTCCTTTGCACAACCAGGGCTGTTTCATCCTGTTTGGGCTCGCATCATTTCTATTGGAAGGGCAATTCCAGAGGGAATAACGCCTGGAGAGGCGTGTGCAGGGGCTCGCTCACCCCCAAATCCCTCAGAGCAATCGCAGCCCCGGCAAGCGCCGGGAAAGCCAGACATCCCCTCAAACGGTTTTATGAGTGCACATGGCGAAACTGCAGCAACACACAACCGCGGCTGAATAAAATGGAAATTAGTGCTCGTTGTGTTCACCTGTAAGTTTTTCTTTAAAGCCAGTGATTGCATCTGAAACCTGCAATTCTCAACAAAAAGAGAAAAGTTCAGTGCTGATTGCTGGATATTTGGACCTCCCAGTGCAAACATTAACTGGCTGAGAGGCACTCTGGAATGTAATGAAGGAAACAATACCGGGAAAGGAGCCAAAAGCAGAAACACTGGCGCCGGGAACCTAGGGATTTGCCTCCTAGTAATAGGAGCTGAACAAGGCCCAGCACTTCTGTTAGGCTGGAAATGACATACTGTGATCCTTGACTTAGCCAAAGGGATTTTAAATGGAGGAAAGAGCTGGCAAGACAAAATCTCCTGCACTTTTCACAGCGTTTTCTAAAACAAGCAAAGGAAATAGGGAGAAAGGGCTGAAGTCTATTCCATTTGATCCAGCTAAGGCAGGAGTGGAAGCTTTTTAATGGCTGTTATTATTTTCCTTTGTGCGTCGCGGCGCGTCCCGCCACCCAGAAGGAGCGGAAACCCGAGCGGACACCCCGGATCGCGCCCGGCCCCGCGCGCCCGTGACAGCTGCACGGATTGTGCGGCTGAAGTTCAATTCCCAGGAGCGGGAACGCTACACCGGCAGCATTAATTCCGCCCGGAATTCTTAAAATAAGAAAAGGTTGGGGGATACATACATATATATACGTATATTTTTTTTTCTTGTAACAAAGGCGAACCTCCCTTCTTCCCTGGTGTCCTTGGACTGTCATCTCCAACCTTTTGAAACTGTATCTGATTATCCGCGTGGCAATTAATCATAATTAAGCAGGCTTGAGATTTGGAAAGGTACAAAGAAGGTGGCTATAGATCTGGCTTTTGTCCTGAGTAACCTCTTTTATTTTTTTTCCCTCTCTCCATTTTTTTGGCTGCTGAACCCTGTGTTTGGAGCCATGAGAAGCGACACTGCAAAACTGCAGAGAAGAAAAAAAAAAGGGAGCGTGAGAGAGAAAGAGGCAGGAAAAAAAAAATAAAAGGAATTTTCAGATCAGAGCCGCAAGCATCCCGGTTGCTCTTTCTTTCTCTTTTTGGACATCGCGGTCCCTAGAAACTAAGTTGCAGCAAACTTGGAAGCCACTCGCTTCCAAGAGGAAGCTAGGTAACAAATTACCTCCCTAATGCCAAGTGATTTGGACCCATTCTTACCAAGCAGATTTTTTCAATTTATTACAGGAAAACATTCAATCATTATACGCTGGCACTCTCTCCGGGGCACATGGAATACCATTCCGCCCACTCCGCCCACATCCAGTTTTTAAAGGCTTAGTAAGGCCAGAATGGCTTCTTATTAAATGTTTTATATATTTATAATTAAAACGCCGGGCTGGCATTAGAATCATTTTAACAGATGTAACCTGACCCCGGCTTTCTCTGCCCAGGGTCGGGCTGGGGAACAATGGGGCCTTTAACTGGGCCGTTCTGCTCGGGTTTCTCTTTGCACATGGGTCCAATTTGTCCCATTTATGATTAGGTTTAAGTAAGTTGATGTGCTATTTATTTAGGAGAATTGCCATTTCGGGCTATTACCATATTCCCCTCCAATATACGTTACGGTGTGGTCCGTGCCTGGGCTGTGCGTTATTAGGTTATGGCAGGACCGAATATGGTCCCAATTCACCCAAACAACAACAACGACCTCGACACAGGCACTAAGTGATTTACTGCGGCTCTTTATGTTGGAATTAATGTACATGCTGCGCGCAGAACCAACCCCCCTCGTCGCCCCCAACACGAAGGCTCACGAGGACCATGTGCTGCCCTGCAAAGGGGCTAAGACACCCATGTAAGTGATTTATGCACCAGCTATGAACCCTGCATGGGGAAATCTGAAGGGACCAGGTCCGCTTTCTTGCAAAAAGATGCCCAATACATGGCCAAGAGTGACTGGATCAGGCCCCGTGCCAGACAGCACTGTTAACTTTAACAAACAGCAATATTCAAAATTCATTGAAACGGTGTCCTGCAGCCTGCAAGAGCAGCTAGCTCTCTGCTCACGGCCAACAGCTGGAATTCCCATAATAATAAATTAATAACCACAGTGCTGGCGCCTTCCGAAGGCTGCAATAAAACTGTGGCATCCCTAGCTCGCTCCACAGCACCATTTCCCCTTTTCCAGGATGCAGCCAAACACCCAGTTCCTCCCTGGGAAATATCCAGGAGGTTCCTCGTCTTCCTTCTACAAGATGAACCCTGCGCCAGTAGAGGAGATGGAGTATTTTCACCTCATCTTTGCCCCAGGTTTGCCCTTCTTTTCACAATATGTGTACACACGATGTGCATTGGCCTGACATCCTGAAGATTTCTCGCTTTTTGAGCTTTGAACATGGTGTCCTGTTGCCCTGAGGAGCATGTAGCTATGGACATTGCCCACTCTCAACTCAGAGGAGTCACCGGCATTGCTCACTGTGGCTACTGGACCATTGCAGGCCAACCTCAAGCCCATGAATGGAGATGAAACCCCAACTCGCTCCTGGCTCCGCTACATAGACTGTCAGGTGGCATCATCGTCCACGAAGCAGCCACCACCCAAGGAGGTGGTGAAGAACAAGGAGAAAACTCCCGGTGCTTGGGTGATGGCACCTTGGCACCCTAACATGAGCCTAACCCACAGCATCTGCGACTATTTTGCTGGAGAAGAGCTTAATCCTTGAGATACCACCAGCCCTATCCCGGACAAAACTTGGGATGTAAGACCTGAAACTCTACTCTGACACCCGAACTCTTTTTTTTCTTTCTTTCTTTTTTCTGATGCTCTCTAGGTTTTGCTCGAGTCCTCATCCCATCTAGCCCTGCTGACACTGGTGTTCCTCTCAAGGCCATAAAAGAAGATTGAAACTTTATTTGGCTTCACTTGGCTGTCTTGGAGCTGCTCAGCTCTGCCTGGCATTGAAGCCAAGGAGCATCCCCTCCTTCCATGAGGTGACCACCCACCCGGTGCTCCCTGGACCTGCACAGCAGCTGAAGGACCTCCCGGCTCCAGACCCCTGTCTTCTCCATCAGCATCTGGTGCATGGGGTCCCAGCGGGATGCAGCGTGTGCCGGGGCTGGAAAGTCACCCGTCTGCTAAATCACGGGTAGACCTGGCTCAATTTACACTTCCATGTTGCATGATCTGTCCTGAGAGTAACCTGTTAATAAATTAAACCGAGCCCCAAAAGAGGTTAGAAAATGAAGTTAAATGCTTCGCCATCTGGGACTCGGCCATGGCTAGATTCAATATTTAGAGCGATAGGAAGGCAAAAAGCAATTGCAGCTTCTATTTACCACCCCTTGCTCACAGAGATAACTTGATGATGTAGCAACTTCGCTTTTATTTACTCAAGGCGCTAAGCTGGGTATTACTTAGCGTTCTCCAGCAAATCAGTGCTGGCAAATGCAGGGTTTAAAACAGCCTGCCCACGGCCTCTGAGCCTGGTTGGGGATTTTTGGAAGTGAAATGCAATCGATGCTGACTCGTGCAAAGCTGCGAACCACCACGAGCCTGAGGTGCAACCTGCTGCAGCGCCGCATGGAGGGAACCCGGGTCCAAAGAGCCACTTCTGGCAGAATAAATCCCTGTTTATTCGCCGCTTGACTTCAGGTTCCTTTGACCAGCATCTCTGGAGGGAAAGACTTCCAGGCTCTGACTGCCCGGTGATAAACCCCTCTTTGGAGAATTGCCCTAATTGCATCTGCAGAATGGAAAATGGCCTCAAAAATAAAGAAAAAACCAAAAACGCATTATAAAATATTAGACGGGAGAATTGAGCCTGGATATCCATAAACCTGTTGGTGGCCTACGCGGAGGTGCGCAGAGAGCCCATGGGACCGTCCCTGGCGATGCCGCGCGGGAGGTCTTGGTCCTTCGGGAGCGCTGGGCTCGGAGCGGCAGCCCCGGTTTGTTCCCACCTCTCCTGCCCCCCGAGCCGCTGCCGGGGCTGGGAAGCGCCCGCATCCGCATTGCTCTAGGATTCCTTCCAGCTCGTTTGGAATTCAGGCTTGGAGCGCGATGCGGAGCCGCATCGTGTGCTTGGGAAAACCTGCTTGGCAGCAGAACGCCGCTGTTTGCTTCCTCCTTTGGTTCACATTTTTTTTTTCTTTTTAACTCCCTAAATTGATCAGGCTCCTTAATCTTGCCCTAGTTTGATCAAAAACCAATGGGGATTTTTAAATCAAAGAGGGAAATATCAGGGCAATAAAAAAAAGTTAATGAAAATGGTTATTTATTTATTCATTTTCGATGATGTCACAGACGTCTTCCTCGATGGCTTTGCTTGCCATCCCCCAGCACAGCGGCTGGTGCACGCGCCTCTGCAAGGGCCTTCCCTTTGCAGCAGGAAAAGGGACTCAGGTTTTTGTGTATTTTTTTTTCTTTTCTTTTCTTTTTTTCCTGCAAAATGCCAAGCAGGCGCAGCCGGAGCTCCCTCGCTGGGGGAATTGGGCTTCTTCCACGGCTCCGTTGCACAGACCTCGCTCCTGGCACACCCTCCTGGCACATCTATTTTCATGTTTGCTGCTTTGCCCAGGCATTTTTTTATAATTTCTCCCAAGATTTGTGCACCGTCCCTGACCTAGCTGGCGAGGATAGGGTCCCCACCTGGGTTTAGCTCTTGGCTTCTCCTCCAAGAGCCTGGCCTGGGGTCTCGGAGCCACCTGGATTTTCCTTGCCCAGCCTTCCCCTTGCGTGCAAAGACACTGAGGGCCAAACCTTCCCAATCCCGCTGGGGAGAAGATGAGAAGGGAATCCAGCAGGAAGGGCCGTTATCAGGAATGCAGAAGGAGATGAGATGATGAGATCTTTTGATGCTTAAAGAACAGCCAAGGTTCATGTTCCCTACCTCCAGGGAAGGGCTAATTTGAGATCCTTTAGCTGGGTGCTCATTAGATATCAAGGTAAAGAAGAAGGGACACACTCCGCTCTAGGAAGGTGTGTGCGTAAATGAGTGAGTTTTGTAGCTCTCAGAGTGTCTGGTCCTCTGGAGAAGACCTCACCCTGTAAATATGAATATGTATAATTATAAATAAGGCTGTCCCACCAATACGTTATTCCAACGCAGGTAAAATCTGCCCTGGTGCGTGACGGGGAAGGCTCATGCCCGGTGGCTGTGCTCCTGCTCCGAAGCCTTCGGCCCTCAGCGACGGCGCGTGGAGGAAATCAAGGTTGTGACAACGTGCATCGCCTCCCAGAAATTACAAAGAAACCCGGGAAGTGGCACTGAGAAAACCAAAGGAAGGGCATCACGGCGGTGACGGCTTGGGCATCTGTGCAGCACTAGGTTTTATTTATTTCCAGGCTTTCTAAAATTGGCTGAGTTTCTCCTAAAACAGAGCATCTCCCAGCCTCCCTGGAGATGCAGCCTGGCCAGGCTCAAGGAAGGGATAAATCCAGGTAAAACGCTGCTGTCGCCGGAGCCAGCGCTGGCTTTTCGCATGGGAAACGCTGGGCTGGAGTGGTCAAGCTCGTTATTCGCCTGGTTCGAGAGCGGGATGCTTTAAGGCACCGAATGAGCTCTGCTCCTCGCTCGTGTTATCAAAGGGCCCAGTATTCCTACTGATATTTAATACATCTCATCCCCATCTTTTAATGCAGACATTGAAGTATACTACGCCCTTAAAAAAAAAAAAATCCTGCTTTTGACTGTTAATTTAGCTGCCTGCACGTGGTGTCGTTTGTGGTTGTCTACTCCTGTTCTTGCCTAGGGAAGCCAGCAGCAGCATTTCCAGCGCTCCCCTTTGCATCCCCCTTTGCAAACGCTGACCCCAAGGATTGTAATGACGAAAGCAAATCGCTCGCACAAGCCTTAATAAGCAGGGACCTGCTGCAGCTTCTGAAACGAAGAGACCGTTTCAGTCTTCAGTTTTTATTAAACCAGGGCTTGCAGAGAGCAGATATAATGGCATTTCTTTTCTCTTTAAAGGCTACGGGTTATCCAAAGTAATTTGTATATTACTTTTTTGCCTCCGCAAGTCCAAAGCAGTTCCCTCAATGGAAAACATTACATAGCAGGGGTCACTCCACAAGTGTTTCGCATTAGTGCAAAAATTGCATCCATGTACCAAGATGTTAAAGCACCTACAAAGTTGTCGCCAACCATCTGCACTGCTGGTAGCACTAAATCAGTCGGGTACATACGCAAAGCCTATGTAATTTATCTGTCAGGTGGTATTTCATTTAAAACATATTTCTGTGAAATATGAAATACTTAGAGGCACCCCCCTTTCCCAGCTGAGTTTGACGCTCTCCATTACCAGCCAGGCAAAATTGTCTTTTTAATGGAGCAAGGAAATCCTCGCGAGCTGAGGCTCTGCCAAGGGGGGCAATCTGCATTTTAGGGGTTCCCATTTGCATTCTGCTAATTTTGCTAGTTCCCAAGAGCATTTGGTGCTGCCAGATCCTCCGGTGAGTCCGGAGCGCCGTATCCCAGACAAAGCCGCGGTGCCATTCCATAGCCCGGGAGGGAAAGCTGGGCCAGCTTTACGGAGCTTGAGGTTAATCCGTGCCTCCGATTTGTGCTAGGAAGCCGCCTAAGCCTGGCAGTACCTTGCACCGTGTTTTATCAGCGCCCGTGATCCCTGAGACTTGCTCTCCGCCTAGAACGCGGCACCAGCACGGGCACTTTTAAGAGTTCGTGATCCAAATTGCTCGTGCAGAATAAAAAAAACCTGAGCTGGAGGCAGGTGGAGAAATATGTACGAAAATGGAGAGATTGTGCCCCATCCGTCGCAGCCTGTACGTTGTGAGCCCATTTGCAATGAGTGGCTGCAAGTTGTTGCTTTCGGTGGGAGGCACAAAGTTGCCGTCTGGTTTTCCAGGTCCTGCAGCTGATTAACGGCATCTGCACAGGGGGGGGCTTCCTCCAGCAACAGAAACAACGTGTGCAGGTTCCTGCTGCACACAAAAGTAAGGCAGGTTAGTGCAAGACATGTGAAAAAAAAAAAAAAAAAAGCCCAAATAATGCAGGGAGCTGGATCTGCACATGTGTGTGCAGCAAAGCCAATGAAAGTCATCAAAGCTGCTAAGGTTTTCACACAGAGCAGCTTCTGGTTGTGTCACAAGACAATGTAAATTCGGGTATTTCAAGAAAAACGTTGATAATTGATTACACACTAACAATAATTTCACAGTAATTTGCTGCTTAATGGATACATCCAGGACAGGACACCAAATTTTAAAACATCTCAGACCTGAACAGTGCCTGTGCTTGTGAAGTCCATATGGAACTTCATGTTTGGATCGGGTTGCCCAGAGAGGTTGTGGAGTCTCCTTCTCTGGAGATCTTCAAACCCGCTTGGACGCAGCCCTGTGCCACGTGCTCTAGGTGACCCTGCGTGTGCAGGGGGTTGGACTAGGTGACCTTGAGAGGTCCCTTCCAACCTTAACGATTCTGTGATTCTATGATATGCAGTAATTGCAAAATTAACTGAAATAAAAGATGCCAGAATTCGATGTATTGCCACCCACCTGCCAGAAATAATCATTTGGGGAGATACAGCCCACCAGCAAGGAAGGAAAAAGGAAACGACAACCTGCAAAGAGGGAAGTTTCTGGGAAACACACTCCAAAGGGGAAGGCAAAACCAAGTGCTTGCTTACACTGTTGGCCTAGCTCTTAAACCAGTTTGTAATTGCATGAGAATCATCCCTTCTGATTACATCCCTCTCTCACACTCAGAACCACAGCATCTAAACATCTTATTAATACAAGCTATTTTGGAAAATAAAACTCCTCTGGAATATATGAGGATTAACACTATATATAGACCATAATGGCTTAAAGGAGATTGTTATGGTCTATTGTGCAAATACATATTTACTAGAGCTTTTGAAATACAGATCATGAAAATATGTATTCAGGGACTTTTAAAAATGCAGATTATTGACCTGACAGATCATAAAAGCTCCTTTGAAACCATTCTGGGTTACAGTATCATGTAAATACTTATTTAGGCAATTTTTTAAAATCTTTACTAGTACGCTCAGTGAAAATCCTCATGAAAACAAATGCTTTGCTCACATGACAGTCAGGATGGTTTGGGGAGCAGAAATGCTCGCTCCTCCCATGAAAATTGGATTGCCTCGAGCCTGGGGATCCTGGCGTGGTGTTTTCCTGGGTAAAACACCAGCATTCAGGGCAATAGCAGCTGCCCCAGCACTGCAACATAAATGCATCAGGTTGTGAGAACTGCAGGTTAGCGTGCTGCAAATTCAAGGGTGAGATGTTTCAGTGCTGTTGCTAAGAAAAGGAAAAAAAGGAAAATAAAAAGGAGAAGAGAAGCAAGTGCATGGCCAAAAATCCATCCTGCATGGGCCACGCGCATCCCAAGCTGGGTTGGGGAGTCTCCCAGCTCCTGCAGAACCAGGTGAATGGAGGGGGTCACCCCAGGGATGTAAAGGGCAGGTCTGATTAGCAAGTTACTTTGGCACCAGCTGGTGAACTCGGCTCCTGCAAACCTCTTATCAGGTAATCTTGCATCAATAAAGCAATGGCATTTGCCGCTTTGCATTCCTACGCATCGCTAGGAAATCAGGAATAACTCTTGGTGCACGTGGGCCGGTCGTGCGGGGCTGTTATATTTTGTTACGTGCTATAATAGCCCAGTCTTCCAAGAATCCGTGCGTGTGCTGAGCCGGCCGTGCCAGGTGATTGCAATATTCCTGGAGCACAGACACCGCCTTGATGAATAGTGGTGTAAATGCTCCAGCAACTCTGCACATAAATGTGTCAGCTCTGGTCTGCATAATGGAGAGAGGTCCTTTCATGGACTGGATAAAAGCGGGTTTATGAATCATGGAAAAACATGCTTCCCATGGAAAAAAAAAAAAAAGGCATGTTATGTGAATTTTCTTCAGAAAGCCCTCAAAATAACAAACAAAACCTCCCTTCCCCCCAAAAAATACCCCACTTGGAACATGGCCAAAGTCTTTTAGTGCTCTTTTATCATTCTCATGGTTGAAGAGAATTGTTCCTGGCGATTAACAAGAGACGGGGTGGGTTTTTGGGCTTTTTTTTTGAGACACAACTACAAACAAAAGGTTATAAATTTAATTTTCATTAGGGTAGAATTACTGTTCTATTGCTACGAGCAGGAATACACATTAACAAAAACTCCTTGTTACTTTTCTCTGCAGATCTGGCTTCTATTTTCCTCGGCTAGAGGAAGGTTTGACTTAACGTTCACTATTCAACAAGGCACCATAAAATCTCCCACAAGAAAATTTACTGTAGGTATACAGTAAATCACATAAGGGGCATGCGAGCTCATTTACAAAATACAGGCTCGTTCCCTTGTACTAGTGACAATTAAGTGACGTCCCCCCCTCTTTTTTCATGTGGTTTGATGGCGTTTTGATGAGTTAGGCAGTATAAATATCTCACAGTGTTACAGACAAAGCTGAGTAGGGAAAAAACAAACTTTGCAGAGAAATTTGCCCAACCGGTTTTCAATACTTTTTTTTTTTTTTTTTTTTTTTTTTTTTGTGAGAGTTCTTACGTCAGCTTCTATGAGTGTTTTCCTGGGATGATTCCTGCTGCCGGGAGAGCCGCATCATGCGGGTGACGAGGCCCCAGAAGCCAGCAGACATTTTCCATGCTATAAAACTTGGCTTCCCTAAGCTGCAGTCGAGCATTATCAGCAATAGCAGCGCCCGCTGGCCTTACCCCCCGGAAAAACACCGTGTTTTTTGCTTTCGAGTGCCAAAGAGAGCTCGGCTGCGTGCGGGCGCCCGCGGCTGCGGCGGGAGAGCACGGAGCATCGCGGTGGGGATGCGGACCCGGGCGGCCACGCTGCTCCTCAGCCTCCCTTTTGATCTTCCCTCCTTCATCTCGCCGGGATAAGGCAGTTCCTTATCGAGTGGATATACAGAATTCACTAAGAGGAGGGGAGGAATCCCTAACAGTGTTATTAGGCTATCTCTAAAAAAAAAAAAAGAGGGTAAATTAATACTCTTTATTTTGGGGTCTTGTTCTACTCTGGCTGAGTTGTTCCCCTCTTGTTATGTTCATTGAATCAGACCCTTACATCTGAAATTAAAAAAGCTTTTACAGGAGGGGCAAAAAAGGAAAATGAAATATTTTTTAATCCTGGGAATAGGAGGAAAAGCACTAAGGGTGATGGATGGGTGCCTGTTACAGCAGGAGCTACAGGAGAGAGACCCGAGCATCTCAGAAAAGGGGGAATTTGCAGGGATTTGGGGGGCAGCTGCAACGTGGGTGCTGGTAATGGACATTACAAAGCTGTTTTTCTTCCCACCAGCCTCTCATCTAACACTTCCAAGCTCCTGAACTTGACTTTTACTGCTGCAGTTCCACCCGTAATAGCTTAAAAACCTGATTTCTGCCCGGTGCTGCAGAGCCAAAAACCCGAGGGACCGTGATTTGGGATCATGATGGAGCAACACGTTTTTCCGAGGCTCTGCACACAGAAAACAGGACACAACTTTTCTTACCGCTCTGAATATCTTCCCCTTCATCAGCTGATTAGTGGCATCTTTGTCTATATATATAAATATATATATACATATGTGTTCACACTTTAATGTATACAGCACAATTCCCTTTCCCAAGCCTGGCCTCCAGCGTGTCCAGTTCCCTGCGCTCTGATCTCAGATAACCTCGGAGTTTTCACCCAGTGCAGAGGAACCCCAGAAAATAATAAAGGTATTTTGTGAAATACTGCTTAGTCTCTGGGATAAACCTGGAGCACTGACTTGTATAGCTAGAGGCTTATTTTTAGATCCTCCAGAGAGTATGTGTGGAAAAGGAGAGAGGGAAGGAGAGAGAAAGGGAAAGAACAATTTAAATCATCATAACTTCATAAAGCAGATTTTTTTTTGCTTTTTTTTTTTCTCCTAAGATTATTTGATAAAATGGAGCTGAAAATATATTTACAATCAAAATCAGTTTGTTGTGATTTTAAAGCTTTTACGTAAAAAGAAAAGAAAAAAAAAAGTGTTTGCTTTGTGTTAGCTCCTCCAAGAGGCCAAAACCGCAAAAAAAAAAAAAAAAAAAAAAAAAGGAATCTTAATGAATGTGCCCATTTTCATTAAATTATCAGTGCAGAATAAGTCCCTTTTCTCTGTGGGAGACCTGGGAATCCCGCACCCGGGAGTGCTGGAGGCCAAAGGATGGGGTTCATCCCACCAGGATGAATGCGAGTGGGAGGAAAACCAGCTCTGCACACTGCTAAATTGTACTTTTTCCCTCTTTTTATTTTTTCCCTTTTTCCTTTTTTTGTTTTTTTGCTTTTTTCTTTTATCTTTGCAGAAAGGTGAGGCCTTTTCCGAAGGGCCGGGAGGGGAGCGGGCAGGGTGGGAAAGGAAGTATATTTTACGGCACTTTCATTACTCAACTTGATGAGAGCTAATAAAAATTCTTAATTGAAAATAAGTACCTTAATGACAATATCATAATCAGGAGTTATATTTCCTATTTATTTCGGTGTAAAATACCTGGCTTTCGGGGCAAATCACAGCAAATGGCTCTAAGTGGTTTGACTGAGCGGCTAACCCCTCCGAAAAGAGAGAAAATCTGGTTTCCAGCAGAATCACCTGCCCTAGATGTTTCCCATCGCTGCTTTATTTTCTGCTGCAAAAAAGGGCAGCATTAGGCAACCTCCAAATTGTTGCTGAAACTTCTAGGGTCGCTCTGTCCTGTTTTTATTTGGCTTTTCAGCCGCGGAGCCGGCATCAAACCAACCGCTCGTGACTTGGTGACACCCCCAGTCGTTTCCTGTTATGCCTTACGCTGACTCCACGAGCTGCTGTATATTTTCCAACGCCCACTCTGCTGTCTTTGCAATCAGATTATGCCATTAGACATAGACAATGAATCACTGTAATTGTTCTAATATGACCAAACTGCCAGCGAGCGTTAACCCTTTCCCGGGGTTTGGGAGTTAATTCTGCACCGATCTTTCACATGATGCTAGAAAAATAAGGAATAAATAAAACAAGTCTTAATGCTGGAAAAGAGCATTGCCTTATATACAGTGTGACTGTCTAATTGAAGCAGCAGCAAAAAAAAAGAAATAGTAAAAAATGAAAATATGAATGGGGAATCAGGAACATTTCTGGAGCGGATGCTGCAGCTTCCAGGACTGGCAGCACCGTTTGCTTCATGCATGTCAAGCAAGAGTCTCCTTTCTTGTCCCTTTGCTACTTTTCTTTTGGATACAATGAAGAAGCAAAGCCAAGCATGCTCCAGTGCTATTAAAGTGTCCTCTTACATATATATTGATGTTGACATACTGCAAAAAGTATCTATTTATAAACAGGGGTTTCCTGCCGCAAGGATGCACCTTCCCACTGACCTTTTGGGGAAAGGCTTACAGTAAATTGGCTCCTGTTCAATGTCCCTGTTCATTTTTGCAACAAGCACAGGACTAATTGGAAATCCAAAGCATCTCAGCGTTGGAAATACCTTTTCTGCAGTGGTCTAGAGATTTTTTGCAAACAATTTGTTTAGGTCCCACACTAACCACCATTAAATGAATGAAAGTCTCCATACAGGCACCTTCTGACATTAATTTGGGCTGGTAATGTATCAGATTAAGATTTAATGTGAAATTCTGACTTGGGTAATTGAAATATTATTACTTAAGTGGATGTTTGCAGTTTGAGGTGGATAAGGAGAGTCCGATTGCCCTGCACCAGCCGCGGCATCCAGCCTTGTGCAGAGATGTGGGATGAGATTGGAGACCTCATGCTCTGGATTGCAGAGTCTTTCTGGAAAAGAAGTGGCCTTTCCTGGTCATACTTCAAGGTGTTTCCTTGAACCAGGTGCACTAGGGATAAGCAAATCCGGGAGAGGCAGAGAGATCTGCAGGATTACGTGGGGGAAAATAAACAAGTGAATGGCTCAAAGCACCTGAAAAATCAAGGTTTGCTCACCAACTACAGGAAAAGCATCCCCTCCTCCTGCAGAATACAGGGAAAATCTTGGAGAAAAACCTGCAAAAGCCATAACAAGGAAAATGTGAAATTCCAGTGGCATGCGTGGGAAAACTGGATGTGTATAGAATTAAGGGAGGCACTTGGGCAGAAAGCTGAATTATTTTAAAGCCAGGAATTATTTATTTATTATTGGAAAAAATAATAGTGAAAAGTTTAAATACTGAGTTTAGATTGAAAAGAAAGAGGTGGAGGATATTCAATAACAAACTCTTGGTAGTCTGGGACAAGCAAAAGTCCCACATTTAAGTAATGGCCTGACACATGGACGTGGGGGTGAGCCAAAGTGTGATCTCCTGCACCGGACTTCCAGGCCAGGGCCCTCAAATTCCACATATTTTAATGAAAATTTGTATGAACAAGGTATGACTAAGGCCTGGAGAATCTAACCCGTTATATGTAATGTGCGTTCGGCTCTTTGGGGATGAAGCTGCTCTATAAATGCCAGATACAGCACCATTACTTTCACTTCAGTTTTATAACTTTGGCAAAAAATGTTCCTGTCGGGATGAAACTTGGCTTGCTTTCCTCAGCTTGGGAGGGAACTTTTATTTTTATTTTTTTTCCAAATCTGAGGAATCTGGTTTGGCTGAATTTCAGTTCATTTAATGCAAAAAAAATTGAAAACATTTGACATTAAGACCTTTTTCTGAACTCGCCTCAAGACAGTTTTATCTTTTAATACCAAATTTGGCAGCCGATTGCTAGGCTCTTTTTTGGAGGATCTTCCAAAAAAACCATTCTCCTCCTTTTCTTGGTAACACTTTTCCCTTTTGCCTGCAGTCTGAAGCCCTTTCTTAAACTAGTTTCCTAAATAATTTACTACTGCTGGTACATAATGTACTTCCATCCTTGAGACGAAGTAATACATATTCCAATATACTTAAATAACATTTGGAAATTAGTCCCACTGTCCAGTGTTGTGTCTTATCATATAACAGCCTCTGGGAACACCTGATCCAAGTCCCTTGGAAGCTAATGATGGGTTGCCCTTGAGTTGCACTTGGTCCATAACACCTGTGAAATAGAGAAAAAAGATTTTGTAAAACAGAGGAAGTCACCAGTTTGCCTGATTTTTGAGCTCACTGTGGCATGAAAATGCATTTTGGAGAGAATATGGCATTTTAAACGCCACTTCTTCCCATCCTGAAGCACCTTTAGAAGGCAATAAACTATTCCCTGGCTGTACAATGACAGTATGGGAGAGAAGAGTTGCTCTACAGTACATTCAGCACCACTAATCCCGCAGTTATTGCAGAGATTTATAGTAAACACTATATTTTGTGCATGCTGTGAACTTCTACCCTGCTGCAATTGGGTACAAACAACAAAAATAGAAGTGCTCATGCTGAACGTGGTAGGTTCTCAGCACCACGTCAGCCGTATGAGCTAGTGTTTGACACCCACGGTGTAACCTCTGCTGAACCTCCTCTGTGATAAATTTTATAAAAATGTATATATTTATGACCCTCCATACTCCCTACTTCTTTTATGAACTTTTATATATTGCAATACGTCAGCAGTGAAATCAAAGCTCTCTCTGTGTTTAGCTTCATGGAATTGTTTCAGTTATATGTTCAGTTGATTTTGCCAGAAAAGAGAAAAAAAGTTGCGCATACACACACTTGTGGATCCCAGACAAAAACCTAATTTATATAAAATAGTGGATTTGCGCAGACTTTTGGAAGAGGCAAAAACAAGCAAAAAAATGGATAGACATCAAAGTGAAGCAGAGAAGGAAATAGAGTCAGCAGAACCACAAGGACAAGGGCTGAGACCCAGCTCAGCGGGATGCTGAGGAGGCAACAAGGAGCCCAGGACCCTCGGATGTTTTACGGATGCTAAGTGTAGTTCTGGCTTTTACAACTGGCTTTCACATAGGCTTGGATATTGCAGTTTGTTTGTTGATGGAGAAAAGCTGCTCCAGGAAACCAGGATATATATCTTCTCGTCTTCCCCCTCGCCTGGATTGTGCTCAGGATGGAGGCTGTCTGTGCACGGCTCACCCCGGCAAGGTCCGGAATGATTTATGCCAGGAACGGGTCTGGACAAGTGCATGGGAAGAGGGCAGGAAGCGCCGGGCCGTCACCATTGCGCTGGTTTCTGTACCAGGCAGCTCTGCCAGAAAAGCCCATTAAGTTCAGGTGCTTGAAAAGAGCAAAATCTCCCCGACACGATGGCGTTTTAGGGAGAGATCCTTTTACCGGCGTTCTTGGAGACCTAACTCCTTTTTCAGTGTGTTGGAAAAAGTCTGTCCTTTCTCTAGGTTAATCCACCGACGGGCCATGTGCTTGGTTCATTTGTCTGGATATTTTTCATCGTTTCCAGTACTTTGAAGCACAGAGACCCACAAGTTCCTCCCATGCAAGCTTTAGGCAGTTCCAAATCTTTCTAAAGATCCTTCTAGAGATCCCATCTTTGCTGATATCAGTAGTGCAGCATGTAGGAACAAATGCAAAAAGTGGTCCTAGAGCATAGAAAAAGCTGAGCTGGTCATTCTAGAGAACTTCCACTGCTTCCACCATTTTAAGCACATACAATGTCATAAAAAAATGTGGGTTTACAGGCTAACTTTGCAGAAATTTCCCCGATTTTAGTATAACTGCTCCTCTTCCAAAACCACTTTCTTCACAACTGGCACAAAGAGCACAGGTATCTCAAAGTCTTCTCAGTGGGCCTGGCTCACTCATCGAGCAACGCTGGTCAGAAATAACCACAACATGGACCATTCTACCAGGAGTTAATTTCCACAGCTCCTTCAAAGGCACCTGAAAGGATGGGTCCCCTCAAAGAGCCTTTTCTGCTATTGGCACTGGGACTCATGGTGTCCAGTTTAAGAGCCTGCAGAGCTAAAGGAAATTTTAAAGGTTCTTAGTGGGGCCTGCCTAGTACTTTTGAGATGGAGCTGAGGATGTTTGGAGAAATGTTTGGAGAAAAATGCTAAACTTTGGATTATGAAGTCTTAAGTACCCTACTGCACTGCCATGAAAAGAAAAGTAACAATGAGAATTCCTCAGTGAAGGCAAGAAAAGTAAATCCCTACTTAGGTCTACGAGAGACTGGTGAGAGTACACAGAACATTTTGAGTGCTGGGGACAGAAAACACGTCTGAGATATATATGAAAAACAGCTTAGATAGACAGATAAAAAAGAAAGTGAAAAGCAAGCGCCCAGGACATGGCAAGCGGTGCACAATCCATCAACAGTTGGGAACGATGATGTCCTACTGCTGGTACCGCTTCCGACCACGGCCAACCGTTCCTGGTAGCATGGAGATACAAAGGGAGCTTGTGCTGGCGGTTCTACAAGGGCTGTTTGCAGATGGCCAGGAGAGCCAGCCGAAGGGGCCACGAGGAGCAGGCACATCCTGCCTTTGTGAAAGCAAAACAAACCGGATTGTGCACCGGGCGCTGCGCGGCAAGGGCAGCGACGCGCGGGAGTTAACACTTAGAGAGACGCGAAACAGAGGAAAGCTTTCAAACACAAAATAAAAGGCTCCTTATACTCTATCTGCCTGGGTTTCCTGATGTGTGCATGGATTGCATCTTTGGGGAAAGGAGAGTCATTTTCCCGGTTTCCTGTATAAACTTCTGTTTTATAATTAATAAAATAAAATGGGGGGAAAGGAGGTCAACCAGCACTATCATGAGGAATGAGACATGCCTGTGATTTTCAAATCTGCTGAGTTTAAGAATCCTTTTTAGTGTATAGCTGGTACTAAGGGAATATTTTTTTATTCAGAGTTGAGTTGTAGAGGTCACAGTGAACCAGAGCTAGGGCTATTCAAAGTTATGTTCATGCTTATAAACTATCTCGACTGCTATAGGCTCTGATATTTTCTTTAGAGACAAAACATACCCTCACACTCACTTGCTGAATGCACTTGAGCTATCTCAGGAGTCTGGGCTTTGTTTTTCTTTTAATTTTATTTGAAACTCTTCCAAATCCTGGAAGGGTTTCAAATCAGAGATAGATCTTACCCAAGGACTCATTTTTAAAACAACCTTGTCTAAGGGGACTTTCTCCTTTCTGGATTTAGTGTGGTAAGTGTTAAGCTTGTCAGCCTTCAGCGTGGTAGTGCATGTTTTCTCCACCGTCTTTAAAGTCAATTTCCAGCAGGGACCTCCACAGGCTGCCAGTTGCCCAATGGCCACAGAAACAGATCTGTTCTTCTGCCTGTCAGCTCCACCCCGAAATGCCCATTAAGGACCAAAGGATGAGTGTTTTGAGGCCTTCTGCCAGCATTCTGGGAAAACTGCTGGTTGAAGGCAAAATAATGGAGAAGAGAGAAGTGAGAAGGATTGCTTGTGGACTACAACAGCAGTAATAACTCTCCAAAGACCTTGCTGCAAGGGACTTGATTGCAATTGGTGGTGTCCTACCTAACAACAGTGATGCACTGTTAGATTCTGTGCTAGATGTTATATGCTGGTGAGTAATGTTAACAGGAAAGGTTTTCAGATGCCCACATTTTTCATAAAGGGAAACAGTGACCCTCTGAAGCACCTTACCCTACAACTAGATGTATCCTATTGAAGGCTAGACTTCCATTTTTTCTAGACGAGACCTGTGATGAGTTTCTTGCCTGCTCCTGTCCAGTTAAGCCAGGTGATGGTACACGGGGTCCCTCATTCCCTGTGGATGCCCACAAAGTCATGCCAACTCAGAGCCCTGGAGAGCTACCTTGGCTTGTCTGGGCACCACAATGGAGGGATGGACAAGCAGAGCCTCAGGAAGACTCCAACATGACCTGTAGAGGCTGTGTCCAAGTGCTGCCAACCACAGTGCAATGTTGTCTTGCTTTTGCTGCAGTGCTACCATCCTGTCTTACACAACACAACACAACACAACACAACACAACACAACACAACACAACACAACACAAATACACAACAGAGCAGCATGTTGGCAGAGAAGGAGGGACACAACAGAGCAGCATGTTGGCAGAGAAGGAGGGAAACAGGATGATTTAATACCACCAAACTTGAATTTCTCACCTCAGATGAGAGAAATGGGGATGGATAAGTTTGATAGCAGAGAGACAATAGTTGTGTTACTGAAATACTTGGAGTTATTCCTGCATGATACAATATTGTTTAGTAAGGAGACGGAGGAGTGTAAGTGTGAAGGCCATTGGAAAGGAAAGAAAAAAAAAAAACAAAAAACAAAAAAGGAAGAAAAAAATCATCAGGAAAAGATCAATGCTTGACTGAGTTATTTTATTGAATTCCCCCTGGATTTAGTCTGAGACTTAAGGCATGATACGATCAGAGCAGATTGCCTTGGGTTATTCCACTCTGAAGTTGTCCATATATCTGACATTGGTCATGACATGTTTAATTTGAACTAGAAGTCCAGATTTAATGGTTGAATTCAAGTGGAACGGGAAGCACATAACCAAGTCGGGACTTACTGTCCATGACTATTGCTGCTAACCTCTTTCATAGGTTATTATTAGTGTGTGTGGGACCCAGAAAAAGCCCTGTACTTTATGAACAGTCTTGGATGTTGGATGAGGATCATTAGCGAATAAGACCAAAGAAAGAAGTAGGACCAACACTGGCTTCCAGATGAGGGCATCCTACGTAAAACTTAACACGTGATGCATCCTGCAGGAAGTGGGTACACCTTTGGTGTCCACAAAGTCAACAGGAATTTCAGTACTGATGTTGACAGAGGCAGCCTGAATTCTTGATGTATCCCAAGAAAACACACCAAACCAGAACAATAAGTACCTAGACACTAACTTAAATGTCTTTGCAGCCTCATTGCATTTTTTTCTGGAACAAGTAGATTAATGTGTTGTTTTCTCTATTAAAAGGATGTTGGGAAAGAGACTACCATGACAGGTTGGCTTTGGCAGTGTTTGGAAGATCCTCCTTGATAGGATTTAGCATGTGAGCACTGCAATCTACTGCAAGATGAGATGGAAGTACTTTTCAACGTCTTATATCATGTCAAAATAGCACTGGAAAAGTATGACTGAAAAGACACATCATCTGAAAGTATTGTCAACATTGGTGGACCCGTGTGACCAAGCCCTTCTAGATGTATATTGTATTGCTCAGCATTTTCCAGTCCCAGTTATGAGTAGCTTAAGAGGCAGTACAAAGTTTTTGCATGGATTTTGCACACTAAGAAGCCCCAAGAAAGTCAGCAGAGTCTGAATTATTTCCTCACACATGTGAAGCCTCCAAACAGCCACACACTCTTCTAAATTCAACACCTCTCCATGAAAACCTTGCAGAAACAAATCCATGTGCATTTGCTCATATTAGCATTAAGCAAGTTAAAGAAAATAAATAAAATAGTAAACAAACATTCAAAATATACCCTGATTCTTCATCCTGCTCAAACTCTCAGCCTTACCTGCCTTCCTTGTACTGCCGCTCTGATACCAAAGTCCTTCCACTTAGTCCCCTCTGCATCTCCACTTTTCCTCTGCCGTCTAATTCGTACTGTACTAGGACAACATGCCCAAGTTCTCCATTCTGCCTTGACTGTTAAACACTGCCCTGGATTACGGACCGGTGTATCTGCCTGGGCCGTGACAGACCTCACCGTCTCGCCGCACATGCTGCTCCATGTGGTGGACAGCACCATTAATCTGCGAGGTGCTTATGGTGATCTATCAGCATCCACTTGATCGCTTAGGTCATTCTCTCCTCCCATATGATTCATTGGGAGGGATTTAGGGCAAAATGTAGAAAGTATGTTGATGTAATGGTGCATTTTTTCATGATCTTGTTCATTGTTTTCACCTTGAGCTCTCAGGCAGGCTAAAGTTCTGGGGCAAACAATAGGAAATCTTCCTTTAAAATCCACCCAAGGAAAAAGGAAGGGAATAAATCTGCCTTTCTCTATAGCCTATCTCAGTTCTGACTTATCAAACACAAGGTGTTTGTTAGATGCAACAGGTTCCTTCCTACGAAGCGCTGTTCTTACATCCCTCACACCCCCTGTAGGCTTTGAAATCAGTGTTCAAAGTGGACTTTCTGAATTCATGAAAACCCACAGGTCTATAATACATCCCTAATGGAAGTCAAACATGACACCCTAGAGATAAAACACAGTGGCCTTACCCTCTGTTCACAGTAGGTGTCTGTGTATAATAAATATTTTATTTTACTACAAAAACAAATAACTAAACATACCCCCTGTGTTTGTTCTGAACTCCACAGTAGCTTTTGTGAGTTTACTCTATTTCAAAGCTGAGGTAGGAAACCACAAAGTCACGTCAGTTATACTGCGTGCTTGCAGAGCACAGAGCCAGCATGGCTCCCAGCCCCTTTCTGCTGGTGGTTCTGGCCTTGCAGGAGACCTCCTGCCAGGTCCCATCTGCTCTGGGGGCAGGAAGCTCACCCAGCATGGCCCTGGAGCAGGAACAGCATGAAAAAGCCAACTAGACTCCATGGGTTTGGTGTCGTTAGGCATTAGGAGATGGCCCTGCAGCACCTTGCGTTGAATTGAATTCTCTGCTCCATCCTACTGCAGGACCTACGTTGGAGGTGGGATAACCACAAGCACCTGGGCAACCTGGCATCAAAGGGGAACCACAGCATCTCCTCATAGCGGTCTTGTTCTTGGTTGTACCAACTGCTTTTACAGGTCTCCACTGCTACCTCATTTCTTACAGCATAATCACTAAAAGAGGTGACAGCTGGAGATCAAGTTCCCCACACTTTCTCATTTATTTATTTATTTATTTTGCCCGTTCAGTAGTTTTTCAGCCTTGGCCTTATGTTTGTGGAGAACCTCATCAGATTCAGAAAACTGTGGAAGGAGAAAACAGCCAGAAAGGAGAACAAAAACAGACAGAAATGCCCGCACCCACTTTACATGAAGCCTCTTGTCCACCAGTGGAGTCCTCACTGCAGCATAAAGACTGGTTGAAGGAACTGCTTTCTGCTCCCGAGTTAAACATGCAGTGCTCAACATGCTGGCTGCAAGGATGTAGGTGATCTTCTGCTTCCTGAGGTGCTCCCATTTTTCTCCTAACTTTCAAGAGCTGAGGAGGACCAGCGCGTGCTGGTTGCTTCTTCTACAATCTATGGTGGCGAGCATGGATAAGACACGTCTTGGCTCACACCTAGCTCGGGTGTGATCCAGTTGAATTCGAAGGATGCCTTAAGCTGTAGTATTGTGATTTCCCCCATCCCATGGCATCTCAGACACTCGCTGACACATTTCCGCCAAGTGCCTAATGCTTGCTAATAAGAGAAATATGACAGCTCTATTGAACGTCGATCATGCTACAAGGCATTACGCTCATTTCAAGGGCAGTGTCGAACCACCCAACTTTTAAATACATATATATATAAAGGAAACGAAGAAAAGGCACCGTAAATGTTCAGTTCCTGATTAATCGCTGGGTTCTGACAGCTTTACACGGGTATAACTGCGCCCGGCCAATTTCTCCGCTGGTGTAAACTGGCATCCATCCATGGACTATAATGAAGCTAGGCCAATTTACACCAGCTAGCTGACCCATTTTATTGATTTTAAGTGATTTACATCGGGCTAGGAAAGGAGTAATACCTTGTGGAATCAGTCCCCTAGAATATGTGCCCTAACCTTACATTATCAGGAAATTCAAAATTGGGATTTCTGAGTCTATCGTTATTTCATGCTTTTACATCTATCAAAAGAGAGCTCTTCTGAGTGCTGCGCTGTGAGTGTGTCATTATCTAGACACAATAGTAAGAGATTCAGGCACTGTAAAAAACCTTAAACCTTGACTTGTGGATTTATATAAGACATTTAATGTTATTTTAACATAGTATTTGGTATGTACTTTTATATGTTTCAGTGGCTTATATCATTATTCTCACTGTACTAAAACTTACACGTCCTCTTTCTTCAATAATATCCTTGTGTAAATTTTTTGTAAGCTCTAGGTTTATTTTATGACCCATAAACTTTGACAATATATTAAAGTCTTGGAGGAATTTAATATCAGTAGAAGATTATCTTAAAAAAATCATTTCTCTGTGTTATAGAGACTTAGACACATCTAGTATGTTAAAAGGTTTAATAGCTGTTTGTAAATTTTACTGCAACTGCCAAAAACTTCATAATATATCGGGCCAGTTAATAGGTCAACAGAAAATGTTTTATCTGGCTATAAACCGAACAAACTAATTCCTAATGATAATGAAGCATAAAAGCCAATAAATATTAATTTTAGTATTTTCCTCCTAATTTAAACACAACTTTACCATTTGCTATAAACACTGACTAAGTAGAGGTATAAGGTACTGGATTTTGGTAACAAAGTTTGCAGTGATGACAGTTTACATCATCCTGGAAGAACACTTCCCATGCAAAAGTGTCATATTGATGAAGAGGCACACTTTGGAATTTGGATCTTTGCTCAAAAAATAATGGGATTCAGGGAGGCTTGTGGACCCCAAATCTTGCAGATTAGGAAATGCTGGTACTTTACGCTCTTGCTAGCGCTGGGTAATGGCCCTGGTTCCTTGACACCCTCTCTCTGTCCGTGGCCACGAGTCTTCACGCAAGTTAGAGCTGGCAGGTCTCTTGCTGTGGCTTTCGCATTACAAAGTCAAAGAACTGCACCCAATTAATTTTTTATATTTAATATTAGGCTTTATTAATCTAGTATTTTATTAATATATTTTTAAATATTTAATGCCAAATTTTTATATGTGATACGGATGCTTATTAATCTAGTAAATTTTATTAATAGAATTTTTGTAACTTTCTTCTCCCCCTCCACCCCTAACCCTTCAGATTAATTTTGCCATTTTAAAAAATACCACGGCACCGGGTAAACACTCGGTGCAGGCGCTGCGAGGCGCGGGACACGTGCGGACGGTGCTTCCCGGTCCCCATCGCTTCCCAGAGAAGCGCAGAGGTTGTAACCCGATTTCCTCCCCGCTCGTTCCTACCAGGGTGTCTGCAGGCAGAGCAGAGATCCCGCAGCCCTAATTCCTTGCCTAATGAGCCCTAATTATCCTTTATTTGTGTGTTGAGACTAGATTCGCTAGCAGGCGATGCCGCTGCTCGGGAGCTCTTCTCCGGTTACATATTCCTGGTGCACCTTGTGGGATGCTGCTCGGTGCATCACCTGCCTCTTCCTTCCCCCCTTCCCAAATCAGCAGCACAGTCACATAGCATTCCATAGGTTGGAATATGCATGCGGCTCCAGCCCGCTATGGCGGTGCCTTCCCCTCGCCCGGGCACTTTTGATGTTGCTGCCTTTCATCCCTGCCACCGTCCCGCGTCGGCTGCAGACTTCAGAGCCGCACGGGGCGCAATGAGGAGCTGCAGCACCCAAAACCAGCCCGTGCAGGGCAAGGAGAACACCCCTTGGGCTCCGAGAGCCCCTCTATTTATTGCTGCCCCTCGTGCCCCGAGCAGGGCAAACGGGGAGGATGCTTCTTGCTCTGGTGCAAGAGCAGCCCTTGATGCATCCATCTCTAGCAAACCAGGAGCAAAGCTTGCACACCTTCCCAAAAATCGTTTTCTCACCCTCAAAAGTTTGCATGTGCCCTGTGCTCTGCAGCTGCTGCTCCTGCACCTTCCTCTCTCAGCCAGCACATCCCACTTCTAAACTTTGCAGTTTTGGTGCTGAGCAATAAAACCCGACTGTTTTCTTCTTGCTGTTGCGTAAGAGTCGTCTTAACATTCACAGCCCTTAAATGAGAATTAACATTTATCTGAGAAAAGTACTGAGCAAACAGGACTTGGTGCAGTCATGTAGCTGGCTGCCCGTATTGCGTGTTTGCTTTGCTGGGAAAGGTTGGCATTTGTAGAATAAACCTCTTTTTTATATATATGAAAATGTGCGTTTCTTCCCCAAAAGGGGCCTGTTTTTGCATGAAGCAGTGGCACCAGCAGCCTTGGGAGATGACGGCCTCCCTTCAAGCAACATCTCTAACCACGGGGGACGCAGGGTGACTGCTCGTTGGCAGCGCTAGGGGATTCCTGCCCCGCTCCCAGGATGTAGCTAGAGGGAATGGGCGAGCAGCAGGCAGCAAATCTCATTTTGGGTGTCAAAAGGCTCATCCTGATATCACATTTTGATGTCGTGTGCCATGGGGGCCGAGGAGCTCCTGAAGCTGTCACCAGCTCTGACCTGTCTAGAGGCAGTTGCTGGCACATCGGGCTGTCCTGACAATGGGAAATCCCTGGTTTTAGCTGAAATCCTTTTCTTTCCTTAAAAAATAATAATGATAAAAGCTATTAATGGTAATAGCAAAGCTTGAGAAAGAAAGAAAGAAAAGAAATAAAAAAGACATGGCTGTGTATTTCTGTGTATTTAGTCAAAATACTGACCGATAAAATGACAAAGTTTGGAAACAAAAGGTGTTTCATCCTGCTTGCATCCCACTGCGCATCACAGCAGAGGGGGGTCTCAGGCAAGAGAGTGATTTTTTTTAGTATCTTGCCTATCCTGAAAAATTAGGCAGAGCCGACGTGTTAAGGAGGGAGCATCAGATCAGCACGGGCTTTGAATTCCCCTGCTTTTGTCAGCCTCATTACTAGAGCCTGACTGTTATTAAAATGCTGCTCCTCTTCTGTTAATAATCATTTCTCTTCTCTCTCGCTGCCACGTGAACTTTGGAGCACTGTGAAATGGTTTTTGTAGTTGCATGTTTTTTTCAAGTTCATTGATCAAACATTTGTACATTTTAATGCTATAAATAATTGAAGAGCCTTCATTTTTTTTTCGAGGCTAAAATTAAGTTTTCTGTTCTGCCTTTTAAAACTAGAACAAGGGGAAGTGTAATTTAAGCCATGAAAAGGCTGTGAAATACGTGAAACTCCCGGTAACCCTTTTCTGTGAGTCTCTCCTCGTTTTCCTTTGATTCTCGGGAAGACTAAAGCGTGTAGAGGCAGCCCTTGACAGAGTCCTCCAGCAGGTTACCAGCTAGAGGAATTCACCTCTTTTCTGACGACGCTTTAAGCAGCCGATGGATGCAAGGAGAACGTTTGAAGGCACCCAGCAGGTTTGGGGACACAGCGGCGGGCGAGCGGAGACGTTCAGATGAAGGACGGTGGTTGGTGCTTCTCAGCACACGCTGCAGCCCCTCCGCGGTGTGAAACGGGAAGGAAGCCTTTTGGTTCAATTAACTCCACTTTTGGGCATGGCGAGAGGACTTCTCGCCCCGCAGCGAGCTTCCCGCTGAACAAACATCAGCGCAAGATAAGGTTCCACGAATCCTGACATTAAAAGATGTAAACCATGAAGACCGGATGTTTCTCCATCCTCCGCCTGTCGTTTCACTCGCTATGAATTTTATGAAAATTGTGTTGAGCGAGATGGAGATTTACTGGAAACACTAAAAGCTGTGTTGATGGAGCAGGCTCCCCCCGAGCGATCCGCCTGGATTCATTTCAAAGCGGCATTTCCAGGACCGCGGCGATGCCGAGCGCGCGGCTGCACGGAGCCAGGAGCCCATTTCTCAACGGCTGCTCAAGGAAACAGGCAAAAGCATCTCCACAGTAAATCCAGCTTGGCCGGAGCTGCCAGGCTGAGCAAGGATTCGGATACAGGCTGGCATGGGCCTGGGCATGCTAAATCTCCATCTCTAATTCCCATGTTAATGCAATTAAACAGTTGAGCCCAATGCAAAATTCAGTTCTACCCATCTTTGATGTTCTGGTAAAGCATGAAAGTAAGAGGCAACACCAAAATAGGAGATTTCTTTCTTTCTTTTATACATTCTTTTTAACTACAGCAGTGGCCTATCTGGGATAGCACTGCATGTTTTGGAGAGCTGGTTCCAACTGCTAACTTGGACAGCCAGACTGAAAAGAAAGAGAAAGGAAATTAGTAGTTGAGCAAATAAAAGACAAATGCCTGGTTCTCCCATTATGAATTATTGTTTTAATGTCCTTTCGACTCCCCTGTTGCAAAACAAATGTGGTTAAAGGCGGGAAGAGCGAGGAAAGCAAGAGCACATTAACGTGGGCTGCAACGGGAGGGCTGCTGAAGTGTCCTACTTCTGCTTGGAGTCACTTCTGCTGAAGACACTTATCCCCAGTAGGTCAGGAGAAAGCAGGGCTTAGCTCATCTTCCCAAGAAAGAGCAAAAAAATACACACAAAAAAACAGGAAACAAAAAATATAGCCAAACACGCTCAAGAAATTCCCCCAGGCTGGCCGTGCGTACATCTCGTTCCTACAAAAATCCATCCCAGCACGTGCCATGTGCAGTACTACGTTCCTGCTCAATGGGGGAAATCGGGAAAAGGCTCTTTCCAAAGGAGCCCTGTGGACCAGAGAAGACTCCCTGCATCCACCGGCACGTTGCATCCAAGGGCCCCTTCCCTATGGAGCAGGAAGGTGGTGGGTGGAAATCCGTGCGGCGCCAGCGCTCGGTGGCATTGCCGTGCCAGCAAATTTTTGCCCAAATATTCCGCAATTATTTCCTAGGGCCGCTGAAGAGGAAGAACAGTCTCATGGTGCCGAGCGTTATCACCCCCGCCAACGAGTGCTCCAGCCTCCGGTATTAATCTCCGAATTCTCCCTATCTTCCAAGTCTCAGTCCACAGGAGACTTTTCCCTTTTCCCTCCGCAGCGAGCGGCTTGCTGCTGGGGATGGATTAAGACAAATACAAGCAACGCCGCCTGGTAAATTCCTCCCCTTTGTACAACAGCTGTTTTGAATGTGTTATAGGATTGAGTAAAACATCGCTTCCATGTTCAAAAAAAACAGAGCCTCAGCTTTTCCAAAACGGTTTGGCTCCTCTGCAAGAAGTTCAGCTGCTGATATCCACTTATTTAATTCTTCGCCAAACATGCAGAATCTCTGACAACCATTTGTTTAAATTACTTACACAACTTGCCGTTTTAATCTTTTTTTCCTATTAATCTGTGACAAACCATGGAATTTAATATTTTTTACCATGACTAATGTATGAAATTTGTTAGCTTTGTCTGTAATTTACAGAGAGCCCTGAATAATTGAGCTTTTAAGTTTAAAGGCTTATATTTTGTTATTCTAGCTGCGATTACTCCCAATGATTTAAAGAATCCAAGGGGCTTTGGTGATGAGTGCCAATAGAAAATACAAAAACTGACCTAAGTCCTGCTCTTTTTCCTGCATTTGACCCCAACTATTATTGGAAAAAAAAAAAAAAAAAAAAAAAGAATAAGCGGAAGAGACAGAAGAAAGTATCTATAGAAAGAAAAAAAATAAAAAAGGAGAGAGATTGGGAATGAATGTGTTAGGACAATTGCATAAAAGTAAACAGTTTCTTGTATTTTTGCTGTCAAATTCCAGTCTGCTCATTACTCTTTCCTTACCATTGCTCATATTCCCTTATTTGCTGCATTACATGATCAATCAGAGCTCACTGAAGTGGGGCTCTGTCTTTTCATCATCCGATATATGCAACTCAATAGCAATAACAAATATTTACTTTATATATATTTATATATACAAGCACAGTTTTCCTCAAACTGAGAAAGCTACAGGTCCTAACACATACCATACTACCATATTTTGCAACAGTCTAGAAGCTCTTGTGACAGTTTTCCCCTATGTCTCCCAATTCTCCTTTCTTCACCTATTCCTAGGGCCATAAGAACAGCCCTCCTTGATGACATTTCCAGCCTAAAGAGAAGTAAGCTATGGCATAAGCCTCTTGAGAAACCCTACCAAAAGGGCAAGGATGGTTGAAGGTCTACACTGTCAGAAGGAAAAAAAAAATCCTTTTCTGGATTAGCTCCACTCAGGACAACAGCAATGGCTCATTAATGATTTGCCACCCAAACCAGAAGAGGACCTGATGGGCCATCTCCATGCTGGCACGTCTCAGTCTCTTGCAACTGCATGGGCAGAATGAACGAGCACGTACCCAACCTTCCAGCAACGCTATCTACAAACCCAGTTTGTAGATAGTTGCTGTGGACGGGATTCAGAAACTGGGGATCCCTAGAAGCAACGATCCATAGTCTAAGTAAACCCAGTATAAAGTAAGACCCAATAAAACCAAGCACAGTCTCCAGCGTCACCCTGTCCTCCCCAGGGCACAACAAAACAAGGAGCACAGCAGCAAAAACAGAGGTGCTCTTGCAAGATTGCTCTACAACCGGGGAAAAGGAGGGAAAAGAGCCCACAGAGGCTGCAGCTGCGAGCACAGGCGGAAAAATAGGTCTGGGGAGGAGGCAGAGCAGAAAGTGATCTAATGGTACATTAGCCTTAGACCAGGGAAAGCAGTGTGCTGCGAAACGCCTTCCAACAAGGGTGTTTTTTACATATATATTCCTCAGGTCATGTTATTTCTTTTAAATATTAATCAGAAAAATTGGAAAGCTTTATTATAAAGATGACAAATGCTACTGTGCCTCAAGGAAAGGTTGCGCGCAGGATGTGCAAACTCATACTTATTTGATTCAACATGGTGACTGGAAGCTGCACTATTAATGAGGGAAATAAAACATCCTCTTAATTGGCTATAAAAGGGTGAACACCGCAGACTTACTGAAACATTAGGCTGCATAGTTAGGACGTACTTTGCAACAATGTCTCATTTTTATTAATATTATTTTTATTAGTTGTGAAATCTATGAGTTTATCTATATTATTGGAACAAAAGAAAGATTTTTTCCCCCCTTTTTTTAAGGGAGAAGGAAAGAAAGGATATTCTACATAGGGTAAATTGAAAACATCAGTGTACCCTACAGAGTAATAGCACTTTATCATGATTTATACATGGGAACATAACCGCTGCCAAAAAACATAGGTGACCTCTCTCTACCCTACATTAATAATTACAGTATGGAGATGGAAGCATGATATGCAGGACACTCCTTAATGCTACAAAAAACCCTTAAAGAGCCGGGGGGCTGCTTAAGATACGTAAAAAGGAGGCGAAACCAACTAGTAAGTGTTGACAGGCATCACATCTCGCGCAATGAAAAACACATTATTGGAGTTTACCCAGAACTCGGGTTCTGTTCCAAGTGTTCACGCTGGGTTTTCTGAATCCAGGGAGAACGCTCCCTGAACACCCTTGCTGGCCAAGCTCCAGGGAAAGCGGATCACCCCGTCTGGCCCAGGGTAGACCCCGGAGCGGGAGGAAGGCTGATCCTCTGGCACGGGCTGCTTTGGGGTTACACCAGGCTTTGGGGAGCAGGTGAGGGCTATTTGCCCTACACTCTGTACATATTTTGCAGTCTTAGGAACTTTACATATTAGAACTATTTAAAAAATAAAATACGATTTTGAACTTGCATTTTTCCCGCCTTCCAAGTCCAGAGAAGTGACATCCTCCCTCATCCTTGCTGACAGTCAATGGGCTTCTGCAGCCTGGACCGTCTAAGGAGCAGCAGTGGTGGATGGGCTTTCCAAAAGGCAGCAATTCCCAGGAATAGCAGCACCTGGCACCGTGGCAGGAAACTTCAGGCAAGGCCTCCTGCCAGCTCCAAGGAGACCCACTAACCTCATGGAAAACCAACCAGATTCAGTGGCTGGGGTTTGAAAATCCTTGTAAAAATGCAGAAAATGAAATGCAGAAAACAATTTAAAAAAAAAAAAAAAAAAAAAAAAAGTGTTCACTATGAAATTATCCAGGAATCAGCCTGAAGTTATCAGTAGTAAGCAAATATTCCATGGACAGCAAACACCCTTCAGTGCAAAACAAAACTCCTTTTTCAATCTGCCACAAGTTAAAATTGGAGCCTGCATATGAGTTTCATTACTGCAGTAAGTACAAGGCAAAAAGAAAAAAAAAAAAAAAAAGGCAACAAGGAGAATGAGATGAAGCCCATTCTTTGCATGACATACATCTGGGCTTTTTTTGTGTCTATTCATGTATATACACACACACGCATGTATATGTTTATCTAGGTATAGATATCTATCTCTCTCTATATAAATACAGATATACAAAGCCTCTTCCCCCACGTCCCGCGGGAAATGCTGCCCTTTAAAGGCCCGCCCGAAGATGTCCTTAGGAATTATTAAACTTACGGCACTGTGTTGCCAGGAGCTCCTGTGTGCAGGTTGCTGCGGATGCTTCCAGCCTCTCCGCATGGACACACTGCTCCCAGGGTGCTCCCTGGGACATGCAATTAAATACACAAAGCAGAGAGGACCCTCTAGAATAGAGAGGGCAAAAGAAATTCCAAAACATCTCGAACAAGGCTGCTTTGGTTTACAAATTTATATGGAAACCTGTTAGTGATTGTGCTTGTAAGAGTTTTATGAAACACAGTAGGCTACAATTTTAAACACAACATATGATGGAGCTTCATGGATTGAGTATCACTGCTACTTTTTTTCCCCCCAGAACAGAAGGCAGGAAGAATTCTCAGAATTCTCTCTCTCTTTTTTTTTTTTTTTTCTTCTCTTCTCCTTTTTTCCCAAGCTCCACAGCTCACTTTCCAGAGATGCCTCTCCAGAATGCCAGGGTTCAGCCCACCCTCCCCATCAGGGAACGCAGAGGCCCACAAACAATTAAGGTCTCAATTTTCAATGCAAGAGCTAGCAAGCTTTGCAAGCAAGACCGAGCATTTCTGCAAGGTGCAAGCATTAAACCAGAGGTCCCTGTTGCAGCAAGAGGCACGTTTCCCAGTGAACCACAACCCTCCAGGAATTTCCTCCTCCAAGGAATGACCTGGTTGCAGGCACCTCGTTGGCCAGGAAAACCCTTTTGCACAGCATGGGGGTTTGCACTTGCCCCATGGATGGTAGAGATGACGCATTAGACCTGCTTGTGTCCTCCTTGCACTAAAACTTAACCTGTTAGGATGAGTGGGATGCACTGATTCCATAGAATCATAGAATTATTATGGTTCGGAAAGACCTTTTGTATTTTCTTGCATTGCAGAGTTTTTTTGTGCCTCGCTGAACCTCTCTGGCTCTGGGAAATGTAAAAGCAAAGCAGGAAACGCGGGTTTAAATTATGTCAGGCGAGATCAGACAGTGCCTGGAGCAGACAGGCTCGGCAGGTCCTCGCTGCGCCGCCGCTCCGGCAGCCTGCTGGGAGAGCAGGAATAGCCGGGAAGAGGGGCCGGGAATGTCCCTGGATGCGCAGCTGCCCCGGGCGAGCTCTCCCGGGGAGGCAGCGTTTGCCCTTACTTAGATATTGGTGTGAAATTTAGAGAGCGCTTTCACGCACCCAAATCCTGCCACACTTATTTCAGTGCTAGCTCATTGCTCAGCGCTGGAGTCCACTTGCTCCTATTCCCCCACAATTAAAGCCACCTCAGATAGGGAATTATAATTCAAGAAGTATAATAAATGTCACTGCTGTAACACGTACGTTACTGTAATCTAATGTGAGTAAGAAGTCACTGGAGATGGAAAGACGCAACGGCCCCTTTAGGGCTAGTGCCACAGCAGAGGCAACAAAAGGGAAACCCTTGCTAATCCATTGGAAATATCACGTTAATAAATGAAAATGAGATAATGACTTTTGTGGCTAGCTGAATCTTGTCTAAAGCCTCATATGAGCTTCATGTGTCTCAATTAGGGACTATGTTACAAGGTAAGAAAAAAAAAATCAGCTGCAGGCTAAACACCATAAAAAACAAAGTTAAATAAGGAAATGTTCTCGCTATTATTATTATTGCAACCTTCCTGCCTGACCTAGAAGTTTCTCATCAAGCGGATCCACCCCAAGCTCCCATTACAGCTTTTAATTGGTATTTCGGTGGCTGCTCCGCAACGCAAGGAAAGCGTGGCCCTGATTTGCTTTCCCTGCTTTTTAACTCCTTCGTGTTAAGGGTCAATAAGTCAATGTCCCTTTACCCTGGCCAGCTCCACATTGCCCATGTCCACGCAGACAAACCCTCACAAACACTTATTTTCTGATCAAAGCCACTGCTAATTGCAGTTTGTTACCTAAGCAATTAAAATGCTCCGTACCTCCTTTGCTTGACACTTAGCATGCCAAATTATGGGACTTATGGGGAGAAACACAAACCATCGACCACCTGACTCTCTTCCAAATGCTTTGCCTAAAAGCTGCCTCTCCAAAACAAGATGGGGTTAATTTTCCCATCATTTCTGGCCTTTTTTTTTTTCCTCAAAATAGCAACTCTTTAGGAGTTGAGTCACTACAAGTTAATTTGGTGCTCATGGCAATCGATGTGCTTCCAAGGAGGAATTCACAGTCATCAGTGGCAGTTTGTGCAGTCCCTGCTTGGGGATGTCTCTGGGAGTGGGAATGGGATGCGCTCCACAAACCAGGCTCACCAACAACCCAGGGATTTATTTCCCAAACATTTCCTCAACGTTTCCACCCTTGAAGTGGGCCAGAAGCAGCCTGGATGCTCCAGCCAAGGGCATCGTGTTTGCGAGCTGTCACGACTGCTTCAACCCCAGAATGAGCCCGGCTAAGGCCAACGCTTTGGAAAAAATCTCACCCATCCCTCTGCCAAGAAGCCGTAATCCCAAGTCAATCCCGTGGGCGCACCATCCCCCAGGTCCCACTTGCATGGCAAGGTGGGGAAAACAGGGCACAAACCCACTATTTTAAAAAACAATCAGCTAAAATGGCAAAGTAAACCTCAGGGTTGAATTTCCCCAAATAGATAAATAAGGTTTCAGCTAAAACAAAGATAAACCACAGTGCAAACCTGTCCCCATGCACCACAATCCTCCAACATTTATTTCTAAAAGTTTCCCAGGAAAAGATCCTCTTGATGGACACAGGAGGGACAACCGCTTGCTGCACCTCCAGACAAGTCTATATTTAAATATACCTATATGCACACACAGCTATATAGAGGCATCTATCAAGCAACACCAACAAGCCAGGCATTATCCCTTGTCACATTGGCACCTGGTGATTTTGGATGCACCCGATGGCTGCGCATCCTGGCGTGGGAGCATCCGCAGCCCTAGACCTGATACAGGCAGCATTCCTGGAGGGAAGCGAGCTGGGGTTAAGCCAGGCACCATCAGCCGGGACTCAGAGGGTAGGTCATCGGAGCAGCAAGGATTCCCTTCGGCCCCAAACCCTGCCAACGCTCTCCAGGAAAATCATGGGATCTGTGCGGAAGCCTCCTAATAACATGACCTCATGAAACCAGTTGCTTATCACAGCAAGGCAAAAATAACAAAACAAATGAGACACCCTTTTGGGATGTGCTTTGGTGCTGCTTCTCCCACCCCATTGCACACAGGATAAAAAAGAAAGTCTCAAAGTTGGTGTCTGAGCAGAAGGGTTGAGATTAATGTTACCTGCTCTATCCAAACACGTGGATATAGATTCAGCTTCTCCTCCAAAGATCTCAAATGCATTAATGCACTGTTGCCTACACTCTGGAAGCAGGATGAGGCCAGATGTCAATAGGGAGAGGCACATCTGGAAATACACACGTTGTGCATCCCCACAGCAGCATCCCCTTGCACGGCTCCGCCGCTCGCAGCAAGCGCGCGCCGCCGATTTGCATCGGCCTCGCACGGCTCTTCTGCACCAGTCAATTCAGATCAATAGGAAACGGCTCGCACAAGGAAAACAAGTGTTGTGCAGAAAACAGTTCAGGCAGTGGGAACACTTCACAGTTGGGGCTGCCAAATCAACACACTTTTATCTGTAGCTGGCAACTTGCAGCTTGTAACAGGGGAAAAAAAAAGAAAGAAAAAAAGAGGAAAAAAAGTAGAAAGCAGGCAACAGTGACTCCAAACACCCAATACTGGGTTAAAAGCACAGAACGAATTTCTATTGACCAAGTGGGAGCCACCTGAGTGGGATGGAAGTGGTGGCAGAGGCAAGGCAGTGGCATCCTTTTGAAACCAAGGCTTTATGTGCTTTGCTGGTTATACAAAAATAACAGTGTTCATAAAACGGTTCAGAACTGACTCTGCACTTGTGCTGTGATTTGTTGACTGAAGTTCTCACTGCCTTCCCAGAGAAAGGGGGAAACACCAAAAGAAAAGTGGGTTAAGAGAGAAATATAACTTCATTGATGCAACACACGCATATGCAAGGCAGATATTGAAGTTCTTCCAGTTTATAAGGTTAAATAAAGTTGTGCAGATAAGTAACTTGAAATAGCTGAAGTCATGAGTGCATAAAGGAACAACGTGCAAAGTTTGCTGCCTCCAGAGCCAGGCCTGATCAGAAGATGCTCTATGAGCACGATGAGATCTTTGCTTAATACACATAATAACTGGGTTAATAAATCCTGAAAAAGAAAAATGCAACAAACTTTGTGTAAGTCTAGTAGAACTGCATGGAAATACTATCAAAATAAACAGAAGGGTGGAAAAAGAGACAGGAAAGCCATCAAAACAGCCCAAGGTTTGCAGAAGGTGCATACCTTAACATCTAAATATATATTTGCAGCTTGTGCTGTCCCTCAATCTTGCCTCTAGGAATTGGGTTAGCAGGCTCCAGAAAACACATTTCACTCACATAAGATTTTGATATTTGCTGTTTGTGGTGAGATAGCAAATCCCCAAAGCCGCCCCGTAGTATTTTGGGGTCATCACTCCTAACCAAATCCACGGAGAGCAGAGGAATGCACAGCCCAGACTAACCAGCAGATGCACAGGAGCAGCTCCCAGCCCTGGAGCCCTGCAAAACTGTTACTTCCTTCACTATTAGGGGAGGAAAAAGAGCCACACACTGAACACACACACAATTCAATAAGTGGATGTGAAAAATGCTAAGAAAAAAAAAATGAGAGGTTTTTATGCTATATTCGTATCATCTGATGCTGATGATAAAGTGATTTTTTTTTTTTTTTTTTTTGAAAGCAGAGAGGAGGACGCTCTGCTTGCCAGTTCTGGCTCACATCACATCAACAATGTCACTGAGCACGAGGGAACAGCGATATTTCTATTTTTGTGCAGAAATTTCAGCACACACTGGGTAAGAGAATGTGCTTGCCGCTCCTGTTACAAATAAGAATTGTGCATTGCTCTTTTTTTTTTTTTAAAAAAAAAGATAGTTCCTGCACACATCAGTCTGCTAACACATGCTTGCAAGCTGATCCTTTGCAGGTCATACACACAGCAAGAGCTTTTGTGCATCAACAGTAAGATTAGCAAGATTTCAACTCAGTAATTACTTGTAGGTCATATCACAAATAATGTTTGCTCCACCACATTTTAGAGCTGATGCTCTTCTCCTCCTCTGCCATGGGCCCAGCTTGGCCAGCTCAGAGCCATGCACACTTGGAGCTTGCAGCCCTTGCACTTCATGCTTCCTTGCTGCAATCAAATTCTTCACCATTGGGAAGACTTTATTAGAGAAATCTCCTTGTAAATATGAAACTTCTCCCCAGCCATCTCCTTTCACTTTTACTTTGCTTTCCACCTGACACCATGGATTTCATTCCCACCTCCCAGGCTGGGAGATGAGGTAAAAGCATCCTCTGGGAATGACGTGGACGTGTCAAGCAATAAAGGACATTGCTTAAAAAGCAAAGCAATTCCTCATGCACCACTTTGCCCTTTCCACATACCACTTGGGCAGCTCTTTCAAGGGGTCAGGTACACATGGATCACATTTGCCCGTGTTCTTCATCCGATTTTTACTTCTTCATACTACATTTACTCATATGCATTCTGGGATTTAGCATTAAGGAGCTTATCTATAGCCCATCTACTCTCACGGCTTCTCTTCAGCATCTTGAAGTCTTCAAATCATATTTTAAACAGTCCATTCCCTCTCTCCCCCCGTCCAGTGAATACGTTTCCAGGTTTCCGAGCCTTTCCACACATAGAAAGTTCACGAGCACTTCCATCATTTTTTTGCTGTCCTCTGCCCTTTCCAATCCCCAGGATATCCATTTGACGCTCTGGTGCTCTAGCTTGGGGAGTACCGTCTAAGTAGGTCCAGATAAGTATTTTACAATGCAGCAGAGTGCTCCACAGGTCAGGCTTTTGCTTGGGTTTGGGGCTCCTGTTTCACATTAGCCTGACAACCCTTTCTTGCTCCTGGCTCAGCAAACCAGACCTATTTTGAACATATCCCTGCAACACAGCCACAAATCTCAGCAAATCCCAGGTTGCCTCAAAAGATGCTTCCTCTGCCCTGTGCAGAAGCTCTTCCCACATTTAATCCCTCATCTCCACTTTACTCAGCCCACTGGATACCATCCTACAGGAATTTCCTTCCCATTATTTACATGGAACACTGTAGTTTAATCTCAATGTCACCTCCCCACCAGGGTTTCTCACCTCCATTGCCTACACCAGTGCCTCCAGCCCAAAAAGGACCAAATCCAGCCCAAAGCATCACCCACGCCTGCTTTCTACATTATCTCCACCACACCCCCCAACCCCCCCAAAAAATTCCAGTCGTTTGTCAGACAGGATTTACCCTTTATGAAGCCATGCTGACTAGTTTATTTCTCCAGATGTTTTGTGATCTCATCCTTTATTAATGTTTCTAGAGTCCTGCCTAGCACCAAGGTCAGATGTACTAGTCTATTATATCCTGGCTGTTTTCCCCAGTTTTTCCCCTCCTCTCCACCAGAATGGGGCTGTATTTGCTTCTCTTCAGTCCCTTGCCACCTTCCTTCTCTCTGAGGAGCAAAGACAAAAATCTTTGTTGTTTGAACCGGTAATCTGTTCCGTGATCTCGTTAAAGATTCCCCAGTACCCGACGCATACTACCTTGGAGCTTCCAGGGATTTTAACTTAGACAAGATTTATTCTGATAGGAAATTACCATAGTCCAGAACCTTTGCTTCTGTAGGTCCTTGTGGAGGGATGTGGGTGGGCAGATCTCTCCAAAGCCACCCTGGGGACCGGGGTGCTCAGCTCCCATTGCCATCAGTGGGAAAGTGGCTCCCAAATCTCTGTGCCCAGGATTTCCAGGAAAACAGAAATAAATCTCAGCTTCCCTCCAGTCTTCCATGAGCACCTTTACACATGCAGCCAGTCCCCAGCCCTCTGCTGCAGCTCTCCTGACTCTCTCATTTGGCCTCAAAAACCTTTGCACAAATCTGCTAATAAAAGATCAGCAATAAAAAGATATCTTTATGCAATTGCAGTTCCTCAATACTTTTAAAGCTATTTACAGGGCTAACATATCTTTTAAAAATGGAGAAAACAAGTAGCACATAGCCAAAGACAAACTTTAGAATAAAAAGCAGAAAAAGGGTGAGTCTTTCTGCCCAAATCAGGATTTTTCTGTGGCCAGATGCCTGGTTGGGTAGCATATGCCCACCATGGTGTGGCTCTCACCGTGGCCTCGTGGCTCCGGGAAGCACAGTGCTGGTGCTTGCCCATGCTGCAGAATCCTGGAAATTTGCAGGATTGCATTTGCTCCAGCAGCTTCCATTGCACTTGCACACCCCTCCGAGTGCAAATTCAAATTTCCAAGTTTTGCAGCTGGATTTGGGCCTTCGCCTCACCAATATAATGCTCTGCTCACCAATGCCTTAACTTGCTGAAAAACAAAAGGAAGAAAAATCCTTGAAGTCATTATTTTACCGGCGGTCTGAGTTGTTTGTTGCAAGGCTGTCTCCAATGACACTGACTCATAGTTTAGAGGCTGCAGGATATTAATATTAACAATGTAAATAACAGACAATTCTTCAGAGGGCAAGGGAACTTGTCTCTAATTTTCAAAGGATATGCTTTACTTAACTAAGGCTAATTAGCTGTGATCTTCATATAAGCAACAAAAAAATATGCATCTAATCTAGCATTTTAAAGCACAGATAAATGGGAAATTCTTTTCCAAAACAGACTTTTAGGACTATTACTTAGTTCTCAAAGGCGTACAAATTGCTGTGCCCAAGATTATTTTCTGAAACACAGTATTTATGGAGCGTTTGTTGCTTGCAGTACATACTAAGCACTCGTTTAACCACCATAGCATAGTCCCTTTTTGGCAACATCTCCCATTAATCCTGCTTTGCAGATACCAGCTGCTTTCTGCTCACTTTTGCGCAGGTGGCTTTATGGCTTCATTCAGAGAAGTCCTGACACACTAACATCATACAGGAGGGTTTTGAGCAAAACTCAACGCATTTCACCCTGTGATGAAGGCTGCTGTTTATCAGCTTAACGAAGCCTCTTTGATGGAGTAGCTGGAGCTGTGTTGAAAATGCTTTGCTGAAGAAAGTGCAACTCAAAAGCAAGTCAGTGAGGAAGACCATTCAATTTAGCACTCAGTGCATAATGCATGCAGCTTTCTTGCACAGCGTTTGGCAAATACCTAGCAAAATTAACCTGAAAACCACTGCATGGATATATATATATTTAAATGCTAAATACTCCTGCAGCAACCCCCCAACTGCATCTGCCCATCACTGTATTTGAATTTCTGCTTCTAGCAAGGTGGCTAAACCTCCTTAGATTTATTAAAAGTTCACTTTTTCACTTTATTAATTACCTTCACCTGAATTGCAGGGAAAGCATGATCCCCTGCTATTTTTTTTTTTTTGTGCCTTAGCTAAGACATTGCCAGGTTTATAGCCTCCCTATGCCAGACGGTTCCTGCAGCTCTGGTTACAAGGTTCATCCCCTAGCAAATCCATTTCATGTTTTATATGCTTTGGAGATATCCCCTTCTTCCTCAATGACTGTTGCTGTAATTACACAAATGATCTGCTCCACTGTCACTTCCAGTCAAAGGTGTCATCTAAAATTAAAAATTCATGCAAAAACTAGAGATGTTACTTTTTGAGCAGACAGTTCAGACCTGATCTGATTCCACAATGTTTGGCTCGCTTCTTGCACGCCCGGCTCTCGGGTCCTGCTGGGACTCTGGCTGCTGGCGCATGGCTCCGTGGATTTTTACTGACTAAATGAAGCCTTTTCTTTGCAATTATAGCTTTATTTTTAACCCGCAGTAGCCATAGAGCTACTGCAATCACCCAGGACCCACCATTCCTGGTTCCACACAAACTTCTCACTTCCAATCCCCAGGGATTTACTGTGCCAGGATGGTGATGGCAAAATTGAGAAGATGAATTAAAACAAATAGCTCCAAACTCTACTTGCTTCACCTTTCCCAAGATGATGGATGGTACCGGCACCACTTGGTGCTGGAGAAACCAGTGCCAGAGCTCAGGACCAGGAGGAGACTCTTGGCAGCTAGCAGTTAAATCGATCCTTTTGCTAAGCCGGCTAAATAACACTTTTAAACAAACACCACCTCAAGTAACTCACCATTTCAAGTAATTATTTTTATGGCCACAATAATATAATTTGGAGGAAGGCCTGTGCTCCGTGCACATCCCAACTCCTCCTCACCACGTTCAGAGCAGGAGCCTTCCCTTTGGAGCCAGACTGAACAGTCTGAGCTGAATTTTGAAACGGGATGTGCCCATTGACCCATTACTCGTGTGGGTGTTTTCATACCCAACCAGTTAATTGCCCATAAAGATTCATAATGTAACATGACATGAAGAACCACCAGATGTGACTCGTTAAAGTCTTATGCATAAAGATAGGGAATCAGAGAAAGGCTTGTTTTTGCAGAGCAAAACAGCATTTCAGGTTTAAGTAAACGCTTTGTATCAATTCTACAGTTTCCATTAAAAAAAGATTAAAACACATATGCGTATAAAAACTTAGATAAAGGTTCAAAAAAGTGCTAAAATATTATTGTAGCTCTTCCTGCATGCAATGGACAGATATCAGGCTGTGCAAGACCTATACATATGGACTATATATTGCTCCTGGAAATTCATGTTTTGCTCAGGTAACTCATATCCTAACAGGTAACTCATGATACAAAGGAGAATCATCTATATGCAAATATCCCCAAAATAAGTAAAATCACTTTTTCCTTCTGCAGACTTAAGAGATGAGAGTGGGACAGGACCTTATTTGATCTCAACACACACTCAAGTTCTTCAATTGCCAGCTGAAATAAACAATGGTTGCATAGGTATGTAAGAAGAGAAGATGAGAAAACGTGTCTTAATTAAGACTTGGAAAGGTCAAAGCAAGAACAAATGAGAAATCATCATGGCTACTTCTCATACAGATGCCTAAAATGCAGCAGAACATTGAGATGCTCAGGAAACTGGAAACTTATGCAAGACTTGCATACTGTAATGTACACCAAAAGGCTAGTGGACTGGGAAAATACTATTTTATGCATCATTTCTTGCATGTGACATTCCTTCTAGCATTGAAGCCTGTGTATACACTCAACACAAAAATTGAATTAAAGCCATAGCCCATTGTTAAACTGTCCGGATTAGGTACAGCTGGAGCAACTTGATTGTTTCTGCACTAGAGTATAAACTTGAGCTTCCTTTCCATACATTCTTTTAAGTGCAAAGAAGTGAAAGAAGCGAGGTGACTGAAAACAGTACATGTAAATATGTATTTTGCTTGGAAAGCATTTTGTCCTGAAAGATGCATATGGAGCATCATTGCAGTCACAGTTCCTGTCAATTTTCTGGTGACACAGTAGAAACCGATACAAGGGATATAGCAATGGGAAACTAAGTGCTTGGGATATTTCTCAGGCAGGGGAGGACACAGAAGACCTCAAGGCTAAAGAGGGTAGCTGTATAGCTAGAGGAGACGACTTTCTACTCGAGGCCTCCATCTACCATCATTAAATTCACTCATTATATCCACAGCCACCCAGGACTCAAATTACCACTCTTTCCAAATTGGTTTTGGTGATATACATTAAAATGATCAATACAACATCTTCAAATCTTCAAAGTGAGTAAGATGGCAAATACCTCCTTCCTTCCCTGGCCAACCAGCAGATACCAAACTACGGCTGTGATTTAGCACTAAACTTGCACTACATTTACAGAGTCAAGGTACAGAAACTGGCTCACTTTAAGGCAAAGTAGCCAGAAAATTTTACATCTCATAATTATGATTCTTACTGCTGGACAGGATCAGAGTGGCACACTCTCAATGCACACCCCATGAAATACAAGAATAGCTTTCCATTTTGGATTTCCCCCGGTAATCCATAAGAGCCCATAAAACCCTCAGCAAACTATATTATATAACATTCTTATTGGATGGAAGAAGGAATTAGAAAAAGCAGAGATTGTGCAGCACAGAAATTTCTTTAACTTGCCTTTCACACTTCTACGTATTCAGACTTTTTGTAAGAACCAGACTATATTTTATTAGGCTAAAGAGGATAATGAGAATTAAACATGCATATAAATAATAAAGCACTATTAATATATACTATGGGTCTATTTAAAAGTGAACTTTAATCTCTGAATTAAAAATCAAAAATATCTCTGTACTTTCATTTACTTTTCTTGAAGAAAAGAGACTCCTTACCAAGGACCAGAAATAGCACTTTAAATACAGCTCAGCTTTGTGCTCTAACTACAACATGTACTATCATCTAATGGGATACCTCCTGGAAAATTGAACATTTTCCTGACAAATACAGTTTAAATGCATTCAGCTCCATAAGTGTGCATCTGAGTAGTGCTTACTTACATAAGGTGTAAAAAAAACCACAATAGGCCATAACTATTTCCAACAGTATGATTCTAGCCTGCAGATACAATCAAAAACTAACAATTCATTGCACCTAAATTATAACATCATTAAAAATGGTCTGAAAATGTATATTTATTCAAACTATAGAATATTAAAAAAAAAATCTAGCACACTACTCTTAATATGCTGTTGACTTCCAGGATTGCCTTAGAAGCTGCAATTCTCTACAAAATGAGCCTGGTGAAAAGGACACCAGTGACATGTAAAAGAGCCACCAGTACTTATATAGAAAAAAACACACCAGAAGGATAGCAAGAAGTCTGTGCAGAACAAGCATGCTTACGGAAATACTTTTCAGGTTCTTCTCTCACCTGCTAATTACAGGGTTCCTCAGTTGCATTTACTTCTGCTGGAGGAAAAAGAAACAAACAGGCAAGAACCAAAGGTCTCCAAAAATAAAGGCAGCTCCAAAAACCAAGATAAACCATTCAAACCTTAACTGCACCCTGATGTCTCCTTTTATCTAGAGGAAAAAGCCCCGCATGCTGCAGGCTCAGAGCATTTTCTGGTCAGCAAAAGCAGAGCCTCCTCCTCCAATCTCCTCCCTAATTAGCTTCCATCTCATAATGAGCCACAGCTGTCTCCTGTAATGGCCAACACTGTGCATCAATGTTTTGATGGGCAGAACGTTGCTTCTAAGGTTCTTTGGAGCTTTCACCTCCTTCCCTGAGTAGATGGACTTTATTGACACTCTTAACTCCAAGCAGAGCCCACGAAAGCAGCCCCCAGCATGCTCCTGTTAATGAAGCTCAGACCTGCTGGTCTTAGGCCTAACTTCAAGCCTTGTGCATAGCTGAGAGTTATCTACCAGGAGATTCAGAAGCATTGCTGTCTGGCATCCAAAGCAAAACTCTCAGAGACAAGAAATTTTATACTTGAACCATGGATGGAAATCGCTAAATTTCATGGAGAGAGGGGAAGAAAAAAAAAAAAAAACAGTGAGGTTAAATCCACTTGTAGCCTTCTGTTAAGGAGAATTAAGAGTATGAGATGATATGAGAGCCCAGGCTCCCTTCACAGGAAGGACTTGGCAGGGTATATGGGAAGCTCATGGTTTTGGTTTAGACACTCGGGTTGGAAGCCTGAAGTTGAATAACCATTTGCCCTTCATAATTTCTCTTAGGCAAGCTCCAGAATTCCTCCCAGGAAGGATGCCTGACAAATACCTGCTTTCCATATCTCATCCCAACGAGTGTGGTGGTGCGGGAGCCTTCCTTGGCGCTGAACAACACCTGCTTTTGGAGGGCCCTTCCATGATCTTAGAGGTATAACTTCTTCCCTTCCTCGAAATGCCAATGACTAATGGTGGATATTAGCATAATCCTGCACTGAATACAAGGTTATAGCATAGAATAAACTCTTAATAAAAAAAGTTTCCTGCAGATGTCTTACACTGAGCTCTAAGCTTTTATAACTAGGCTGCTGCCGGTGTCTAGCTGGTTAGGAACAGTTCTGGTTATCCACATCCGCTGGGTATCACAAGCTGCTCATCAAGACTGAGTCCACATCCCTAAACCCCTTTTTACAACACAGATTAATTTTGGGGCTGTTAGAGGTTTCCATTCCAAGAAATATTTACACCTGTTTTCTCCTGAGACAGGTGCTTTAATGATGGTTCAGTCTAATCCTGATTTAGTGACATCCTTAAAAGCATATTATTTCATTACAACAAATTTATATATTTTTTATTTTTTTCAGTTTTAGTCCATCTGAAGTCTCTGGTCATTTGTGTGCACTCTATTTCTCCCGATTGAGATATTAACCATGCCGCCCTAGCTCAAAATACCTGTTGCATTTTGGGCTCTGATGCCTAGGATTTTGAGCTCTGCTTCATTCTTTTTCTTGATCTCTTGCCTGGCATTATTCTGCACTCGTTCTCTTGTCGCAATATCCAGCATTGCACAGCTCTCCCGCAGCCAGAAATTCAACAGTTTTTGTTCATTCACAAAAGTCGTCCAGCAGCTCCGTTCCCTAACCTCATCTTTTATAAAGGGCTCGGGTCAGCAGTGATGAATCTTCAGCCTCAAGCATTTGGAGTATCTTTTATATGCTTCCCCTCTAATTGTCTCTTTAAAAACATACATTTTATGCATCAGCTAATAACTTTAATTCTTTGTAATGCAGTTTTGCTTAGGCTTCCCTATCTAAATTAATTGAGAAATGATGAACATCAGGCTGTCCTCTAAATGGTTTTTTTTTTTTTTTCTTCTTCTTCTTCTTTTTCCCTGACATTCATGAGTTACAGAACAAAAGGACCCAATGTTTAATTATCCTGAAAGTGTTGGACATTCCAGTATTGCAAGGCAGAGGCTTTTTGGTGGTGTCTTTTGGTGGAATTCACTATAAGATATTGCAGATTCTTTCCAAGGTGAGAAGCATCTCATGCAAAATTTTCAGAAAAGCACAGCGTTATTAAATCGTAGTTCTTATTGGAGTCATACATAATATCACTGTTTGCAGAGGGTTTTTTTGTTGTTGTTGTAGTTATTTATTTATTTATGGTATGTACGTATCTAGTGATTATGGTCATTAAAAAAAAGAAGTATAATAGCAATGTACAAGGACCTAGGACCTGTGATTTGCATTTGAGATGCATTTTAAAGGACAGCAAGTATTTCTATCAGATATATCCATTACCTTTATGTGACAAATTAAATTTTGCTGGATTATTTATGTTTTAAAGATATCAGCTAGGGTATTTCAATTCTGGACCTTCTTAAGTATTCGTTGCCTCTAAATGAACTGGATATGTTGTATAATGGAATTACTAGATTTGTATTAAATTGTAGCTTTGGGACCCATCACTGTGTGATGCTATCTACTTTCAACTGGCTTTGTTTATCACAGAGAAGGGAACTGAATTAGCATAAGATACTACAAAGTAGTAAAGGGATTTTAGCACCCTATCTATTTGACCTCCTATTGACCTGGGCTAATTCATATTCTCTCTGGGATGCTGTAACAGGTCATTTTGCGTTTGGAAAAAAATTAGGTCAAATTATGGGAGTGAGTCTCTTGTCTCTTGCGCTGTGAAGTCATGGAATTCCCTCTCTACAGATGTGCACACAGCGCGGAAACGACTGTTCTTAGCCTTTAAAGGAAAATGAACTTTTATTTGTAAATTACGATGCAAGAGGTTTTTATTTGTCTTACTTATTGCACTCGTGTGCTTGCTGAGCTAAGTGGGATTGTGTGTAACGTCGCTGGAGGCAGGAGCAGAGCAGCCCTGCACACGAGGGACTGTGGTGCCCAGCACCACGTGGACCCACAAAACCACGTTTGAAGACCCATGCCCATGCAGATGTGCACACATGTATTGATTTTCCACCTTGAACTCTCCTTCATCACCCGCTCCTCAGTGCAGACTGCCAATGATAGCCTTGCTATAACCAAGCGCAGAGTGGTAATTGCGTTGAAATTATAACAATTTCCAAAACTGGAGAATATATATATATATATATATATGTACATATATATAAAACTCACCCACATTTCTGCATACCCCAGCTGTACTATCCAGTCGTACTATGCCAGGCTGTGGAGCCTGATGCCCGCACCTTATCCTTGCGGATAGGGTTGAGGTGCAGTAGCCTACAAAGCTCATGGGAGCTGGGAACCAGTCTCAATGAGGACGGAGTATTTCACTTTATTTACCGTATTTAAGTAGGAAGGATAAGTGTGGGTGCACTCAGCTGACTCTCTGGGCACTTCACCATTCGGTGCCCTAACGATGCTCTTCATTCATGCCCAGGTGTATCTTCTGTTGTTGGCTGGGGCTCTGCAGTGCTGATGCATTCGGCCTTTAGAACTGCTCTGATCTCAATAACCTTCTCTGACTTCAGTTACGATTTCTTTTTTTTATAGAACTTTGAATTAAATTTGACAAAGAACTTAAATCTTTAGTCGTTGTTAGCAATTCCAGAAATTTAAGTCTAGTTTTTTAGAGAAAAAAAAAAAAAAGGAAAAGAAAAGAGCTCCAGCAGTTGCTCTATGGTGCAAAGGGCTGCTGAATTGCAACGCCAGCCGGCTTTATTCTCCTTAATAAGAGATTAGATCGCAATGGGGATTTACGAAAATTACCTTGAAATGTTTGTGTGTTTGAGTGATCGCACAATTTGTGCTAAAATTATGTTGAATCGTACGAGTTAGAGCATCTGCCTCTTTATCTAGTCTACATTCTGCGTTAAAAGTGCCCTTCTTTGGTAGGAGCCTATTCATGGTTTCTGAAGCTTATCCTTGCAAAAAGTGTTTTATTTTTAGGTAGCATTACTGACAATTTTCTCAGAACTACATAGACTTGGTGACAACTTCATCAGCCACTCATTTAGGTAGAAAGTGAGCAGTCCTTTTAGGGAGTCTATTAAATCTTTATATTTAGCCTTTTGGATAACCTATATCCTTGGACAAGTTCGCTTAATTATTCACCACTATCCTGTATTATATATGCAGTTTAGTGCTTGAAATGGGTGTCAGCCCTCTTAAGAGGAGTCATTGGAGCATCTCCTACCACCCATATTTTTAAGGAAGCCCCTTCCATATCATTAAAAGGCAAGAAACAGCTAATGTACTGTGTCTTGAATAACTCCTGGAAATCTTTTAAGTCAACCTTGTGTTTTAGTCAACAGGGAAGGGTTGCCCTTTAACCTCCCAACAACCATCTGTTTCATTATTTATCTGAGGGAATCGAGGAGTTTTTTGTTCTTTCACAAAAGTCCCTGACACTGAGATATTTTTAATCGCAGAGATTTTTCATTCCTGTCACAATTCCTTTTGAAAATACAGGTATTTTTGTGCATCGCGGAGCTAATGAGTGAAACTTCAGAATCCAACCTTTCTCTATAATCACAGGAACAGGGATTAAAGAGGTCCCACTAGTGAGGAACATGAAAATTAATTATTGAGCTCCTTGTTTTATCCTCCCCATCTGTCTGATATTCTCTAGCACAGAAGGAGTTAGACAATTAAATTACTCCTCCCTTTACCTCAATGGATGTTCCCTGCTCCTTCATTCCAACTCCAGAGGCTCCCCCAATTCTGCTCGTTTACCACTGGAAATGCCTGTCCATGGGGTGGGGGACAGACAGCATCTGATTTTCCCAACTGCAAAAAATTCAGAAAAGCTTTTCAGAATATTACAGGCCTAAAATAATGCTTTTTTTGTTTTGTTTTCCCCTTCAAGGTTTGCAAGAAATCCTTTCATCAAAAGATAAACGCAGTAAAGAATACAGGCATGTTGTTGAACTGTTATTAGTGGTCCTTGCTTTGTAAACAGATATTATATCTGTAACATCTAGAGAGTAAATAGATATAAAGATGATGGAAGAAAAAGTGCTTAATGCATAGCATGCCTGGGATGCTCTTCTTTAAAGACATAATCATGCAATTCCCTCAGAAATGGCTGGGAATTGCCCCAGTGTATCTGCCCCGGGCAAATCCTCCCCCTTATATTAACTTTCATGAGAAATCCACGTTTTTGTGCAGTGTTTATCTCCCTGTCATTATTTTTGGCAGACAAACAAGGGGAAAATGCTCATTTCTAGCAACCAGCTAAGACAGTTGAAGCAATTAATGTGTTTTATTTAACACCAAACCTGTCACCCGGCCGCGGGGGGAGCGGGGCGGCAGCAGGGACTTCAGAGCCGCGTGCGTGTGTTTAGCATCACTTTTGGCTCACTTGATCCTGTTTTGCTTGAGGTGAAGCCAAAGGGTAGAAACTGCTCAAGTGGGCCCAGACCAAGATAAACACACATCCTGGAGACATTTGTGCTCAGAGATCACAGTAGGAATAAAGTATAATCGGTAAACTTTTGAATTATTTTCTCTTCAGTCTAAGGGGCTGCGACTTTGCTGTTCTGCTGGAAATGCCAGGCTCAGCTTTGCTCATCAGGCAGCTCCTGGAAAACCCAGTTCTGGATGAGACTGCTGCAAATTGAGGGTTTGCAGCCACAAAACAGTGGTTTACATGCACTGAGCGGGGAGGTGCACAGAGACTCTTTGCCCTAATGAGGGGATGCTGTCCCCTTCCTGCACCCAACTTCTTCCAAAAAGCAGCTTCTGCCTTTTGGACCGGCCTCCAAAAGCTCTCAAAGACATGACCACTTGCACAGGGAATGTATTAAAATTAGCAGATGGTCCTTGGTCTGGAAAAACACACTTAGGTTGATCCTGGAAATAAATACAGCTGACCCTTTAAAACACTCATAATAATAGAAAATCATCTGGTCATCTGGAGAAGATTTAATTAGCTTTTTTTTTTTTTTTT
>NW_028288613.1:1575000-1632500 GCF_059628265.1 Tinamus guttatus
GGGGAGAGAGTGAAATGTCACTTGCATTATTCAGAGCATCTCCAAAAGATTTACTCACTCGCAGAAAAACCTACTCCTGATTTCCACCCAACATTAGATATTCCATAATGCAGAATTACCATTTCCTGAGATGAAACCTGCGATTCCTGTGTGATTAACAGGGTGCCAGGCCTCGTTAGGGCAAGCTCGGCCAGATAGCAGTGCTTTGCCACCAGTTTTTTGTAAAGAACAGCATCATTTAGCCCCCCAGCAAATGCCTGGCTGGACCCACATCCCTCTCTAGCCCCTGAAAGGACCTGGGGGTGACACCAAGGACTGCTGTGTTCCTATTGCTGAACTCCGCATTCCTTTAATTTCAATATCTCTGTGAAATGTAGTTAAAGGTGGGAAAGGGGGTAAAAGCTTCCTGAGAGGATTCACAGCCCACGATGGTGATGCCATAGTCCTCATTTCCCTGGGTGGCCAGGGTGAAAACAACAGCAAAGTGCAACCAGGTGCCCCCAGGATGCACAAATAACCCTGCGGAAAAACATCCCATTCTCTTTCTGCTGCTCCCCTTCTATTTTCCCTGCATTTTTCTTGTTGTGCAGCGTCTTGCATATGTTCAAAGGTTGGAAACTGCCATTTCTGTGCTTTTCTGCAAAGCACCTGCCACCTCATAGGCGCTAAGCAGACAAAATATCAACAAAAGGCCAATTGTGCTCAGCGTTGGACAGAGCCATCTTATTGCCATTGGCCTTGACTTTGGAAATTGCCTTTTGTCTGAGTGGAAAAAAATTCTCCCACCCCATTTTTGAAGTCCGTGGAGAAGAAGGATCACTTCAGCCGGCTTTGCCAGGAATCCCGGATTTCTTGCCGGCAGGTGACGTCAGCATGGAAGCGGAGCACAGGTGTTACCCATTACCATTGCATTTTCTTCTGCCCCAGACCTTCAAAAGGGAAGGGACAAAAGCCAAAAGGATTTTTTAGGTTGTGCTTGTAATGGCTTTACAAGTGGTGAGCTGTGTCCAGTCTCAGCAGGACTCTCTAAAGCTGGGGTATGTTTAGGTTCCCGTCATGGGCTGCTTTGGCTTCATTTCTCCTCTTTGCCCAGTCTAATAATACGAGCGCTGGGGAAATCAGATTTGCACCAGGCACCCAGGAAGTTTCTCCTGGAACCTACTGATAACCCAGGGGAGACAAGTTTGGTTACAGATGCTAAAAAGCCCCGGCCATTCATCATGCCAAGCATTTCTAGGTGCTCCAAAGTTCAAGTCTGGTATCAGCCAGGCTTCCACGTTATCCTCTGCTATTTTATATAGCTTGTCTTCCACAGAACAGCCACAACTATGTCAAGTAAAAGGGCTAAGGAATCAGGGACACACCAGGAGTACCTAGAGAATTGTGCTTTCCTTGCAAATATCCACATTTCCTACTTTAATGTAAAAGGGTAGGTGCTACCTTGCCTAATGGATGCTGGTCAAACCTTGCAGTGCAATCTTGTATGATATTAAAAACCTCTGCATGAATAGATATAAATGACAAATATTTTTTTCATGTATAAATGGCAGGAATGTTTTTTTATTCCTTCTGAGAAGTCCTTCAGTAATACAGGGGATTTTAGGCAGTTTGGTCTAAAGATTTTTTTTTCAGTCTTTTGAAAAGACCCACTTTGTCTTAGAATTGGAAACTGAAAATGCCTGCAAGTTTTCTAACCTATGAGGTAACAAGACTTCACAAGTGCTTTAAATTCCTGGGCTTCTGTGTATAAAACGAGAGAAAATCAGCCAATTGAATAATCAGCCAATTGCAATAATAACAAATGAATATGTGTGGGTTTTTTTTAAGAATTAACATGCGTGTGATTCATCAAACGTTTCGAAATTCAGCATCCTCAGCAGCACTGGAATCAAACAATTAGCTGTTTTGGAAGGTTGTGATAAAGATAAAAACAGATGTGGTTTTTTTGGAGTTCAAACGGAGCGGCTCATTCCTAATCTCCAGCGCGTGGGCGCACATCTCCGCGCGCCGCGGGTGCAAGCGCAGGGCTGGATTCTTCCAGATACCTGGTGATGGGCACTTGAGCACTGGAGATTAGAGCTGAGCCTTTAGTCTCTCTCAAGTGCTTGGATAACGGCCTCTTCAGGCAAACACCCGACTAGGCACAAGAAGTAGCAGAATTGTTTAAAAGACACCTTCAAATTCCTGTTTCTGGATTGGCAAATATTTGTAATTGCCTTTTTTTTTTTTTTCTAGGTGGAATAGCAGGTTCTCCCACTCACTCGCTCACTTCACATCAGGACTCACTTTTGAGCTACACTATACTGTTTTTTTTTTTAAGATAGTCCTTGCCTGACACCTCTTGTCTAAAAAAAGACACTGGAAAACATCAGGATATAAGAGGTATCAAAGCATTTGAAACAGTTTAAGAACAAATTTATATATAAACCTAAATAAATATATGTATTTTCTCCTGGAAGAATGCAAACACTCAGAGTGATTTCGATTCTCTTGCCAGCCTGCTTTCTTATTTAGTCTTCATCACATTAGTTTATTCTTCCTCCTCACAGCTGGCATAATCATGTGATGACCCAATACTATTAGATTTCCCTTTCAACTCCATATTTCCTTAGTGTTCAACCATGCAACACAACCCCAAGCACTATGGGTTGTGTGGCTGCTGCTGAGCCTCACGGTTCTGGATAGACCATGGATTGGGAAATGGGATGCTTTCCCGGGTTCTGCATTCCCAGGGCTATACAGTAAACCTGCAAGCACAGTGGGAAGAAGCTCTCACACTCAATGCATACTCGCAGTTCATCCCATGATGAAGAACTCATCTTACTTAACTAGTTTTAAATAATAATAATAATAAATAGACAAGAAAGTGATTCTGCAATGTGAGAGCATGAGAAATGTGGTGCTGTTTCGGCATTGCCTGCTGTTGATTTTGCAGAAGGGGACGGAGAAAGTTCCGACACCTCTGCTGAAAGTGCCAAGTCCCGGTCTTTCTCCCTCTCCAGGAGGTTAATTAAGACATTTATCCCTTCATTCCCAAACTCAAGATGCTTCAATCTGTTTAATTCTCACAGGAAGTGAACAATAAAAGTGGGGATGAACCATATTGTGGCGTAACTGCAACGCCCTTGAAGAAAGGGAAGCATTTCCAGACTGCTTGCTATACTCCACCATACGGAAAAAGTTTGGAAGTGCTAGGAATGCCCAGCTGCAAAATCTTTGCAGGTAATGCAAAGATCGGATATTATTTTTTTCCTTCTAAATTGCTTCTTTAGGGAAGAATAGGCCTGCAGTTTTAATTTTCTTTCCAGTATCATTTCTGCACGCTTTTATGCATTGTGCCTGTGGATCACTGTCTAAAGTCCCCCCAAAGATGAGCTTGAGCAAGAAGCTTTAGAGCCCCACTGAAAAATACACTTTTTCCACTAGAGATTTTCAAGTACGCAGGCACAGCTGGCACGCGTAGGTTTTAAACAGAGCTCTCCCAGTTTCTCAAATAACTGCAGAAAGACAAAAAAAAAAAAAAAAGATTGCTTAATCTTTTCTTCTGAAGTCTAATCAGGACACGGAATGTTTTGGATAGGAACCATTCCAAACCAAGTTTTTCGTTGCTTTTTTTCTCAGTTAACTTCATGCCGAGCCCTGCGTTTGCTCATTTCTGACACCGCTGGGATTAGTGGCGGTGCCCAACAAAGGCAGCTCTGGCAACCCGTGCGCCGGAGTCGGGAACAGCGGGAATCCTGACGAGAGCCTGCCCGCCTCCAGCCCGACGAGGTTTGGAAAAGTATTTAAACTTTTGGAGCTTAACTAAACCTTCAAACCTTTGGGTATTGTCACACTGGGAACTGCGATAACCGCAGGTTTTATTATATGTCTTTCTCCTGCTATTTAATGTCCAATTAATTTCATGATAGGGCATATTAAAAAGATGCTCCGTGCATGGAGGAGGATTTTGTTGTACTCTAGTCATTTATTGTTCCGCTACGGAGGGTATTCTAAAATAAATAAATATTAGTTTGTCCTGAATTTTATTTAGGAGAAGAACTAAATGACTGATTCTTGCTTTAAGGGATGACTTCGAGGCTTTAAGGAGATGCGGAATGTTACTTTTGTCAAAAAGCAAAGCATTGCTCTGGGGAATAAATATCCACCTGGCCTCTATAGAAACCAGGACACGGTGCCAGCATACGGAAATTATTTTCCTCTTTATCGTGACTTGCAAAAGAGATGCCTGAAAATATTGCACCGTTTGCTAGTAGTGCTCATACTAAATACCTAAAATAAACTTGAAAATGGTTAAAGTTGCCTCTGCTCATTGCTGCCCTGGCGCAGTTGCCTTTCCCTCTTATCCTGCATTTCCAGGCACAGCACGGGGAGCCTCAACTGGACAACTGCACCTTGCCTGGGCAAACACATGTAGGCAGGAATTTCACTTTTAATTTTACTAACCCATTTCCTCACAAAGACAACCCTGAAACATCATCTGATGCAAACCTGTAGATACTCTAAAGCTTTCCTAAAACCCAAAGTTATCCAAACCTTTCCCGCCTTGGAGTGTCCAGGTCTTGACAGGGAATCCTTCCTAAGCATGTTTTCGGTTTGCATCTACCAGGGACCTTGTCAAATTGAGCCCTGGACAAGGTGACCGTTGACCATGACATTGAGCACGTCTGGTGTGGATGGTGTTTCTCGTCTAGAGGTTGTTGGTATTAAGAGGGTGCCTTGCACAGGTTGCCCAGTGTTGAGCTAGGATGAACTGAAGAGCGTGAGGACGATAATGCAGCAGCAGGAGCAGCAGAACATGATGGGACATTTGCATTTTCACTGGGGCTCTTTGCTCCTTTCTCTCCTAATTCACTCCCCGTAGCTTAGTTTCCACACTTAAATATAGAAGGCTGATATTTGCACGTTCTTTTTGTTCTAAGAGGCAATTAATTTTTTATTAGAATAATTAAATAATTAATAGTTTTACTTAGACTTTCCCAAAAAGCTCTGCTGGTGGAAGGATTCATAGCACACATACTGTGTGGATTTGCTTCCTACAAAACTTTTATAACAGTTCCTGCCTTCAGCACAAGGCAAGAGATGCAGTTTTGGTGGCTATCAGATGGAAGGGCATCCTCTACCTGGAAACACACAGCGTTCCAGCTAGGGTGATATTTGCCTGCAAGATTTCTGTGTTTTCTGTCATTTTGATTTTTCTGGTACCAACAGTTATTATCCCAAAGAACAGATGCTAACCATCCAACACCCAACATTTCTCAGAGGGATTTGTGCTTTCTTTCCTATCCTGTGAGTACTGTATAATGTGGGCTATGAAACTGAGAGGGACCCAGGGGGCATTGAGGCCAGGTCTCTTTTTCCTCCCTCCTATGCAGGCAAAGTCCTCATCGAGTCCTGCTCATAAATACCTTCTATAAATTAAATGCTTAGCCCAACCCTCTTTCCAACAGTTCTGCCCTCTTTGAAGTTGAACAAATGAAGGGTTTCTGCTCGGGCATGGAAAAAAAAATCCAGCTTGATTAACCATGGGCATGCATAATTTATACGTAGTTTGAACATCCTGTGAAAATGGGCCAAAGATGTTTTTTTATAAATTGGGCTCTATGAATTCTAAATGATCTTGAGCACTTAATATTGCTGAAGAAGCTCCAGCAATATCACGAGCAGGCAGCTATATATATATGTGTGTGTATGGATGCATATACATGATATTCTGACTCAGTTTCCTTTCAGGCAGCCAATTTAAATGCTAAACTCTTCCTCCTGCCCGCCTCATCTGAGCCTGCCTTTTCATTATCCCGCTCATGTGCCGCACGCTCCAGGAATCGTGTCTGCCGGAACGGCGGGATGCGCGTCCCGGAGCAGCGGGCTGCGCGTCGGAAGCGATGCCTACTGGAAGGAAAGCAGGAAAACCGCTCCACGAGCTCGCCCTGCTTGCAGGGCGCGTGCTGTCCGTGCAGGGACAAACCTCGCGTGTGCCTTTAAGACACAAAAATTAATGCAAAGCTTATTACGATCCTGGTGGTTGCTAACGCTTCCTCTCTTCCACTGTCCAAGTGTCTGAATTTCAGCTTCAGATGAGTGTGGCCTGCTGGGATTTGAGCTGCCAGTTTAATTAGTGTTCAGTAATTTCAATAATGAGTGACAATTCATTGGGGCTTTTAGGTTGGTCTTCTGTTCAGAAGCAAATCAATAATCCACAGTTTTTCCCCTTCTTTAAAGACAAGAAAGTGGCATGTGAGTTACATCAGACGAGAGAAAATAAATGAGGAAAAGCACAACTCCCTCAGTAACTTGAGAGGCAATTGGCTTTAATGGCGTGGGCAGCCTCCCCAGTTTGTTGATGTTATTGGATGAACAGAAAGGTCATTAGTATCTGGAAAGGGGCTCCAAAGATTCCCACAGTAAACAATTTGCCCTGGCTGTAACCATAGTGATTTGGGTAAATGAACACAGGTATGCGGATTACGCCGCTATTCCCCAGGCTGCCTATATTATTGCCTCAGAAGATATAAAAACAATTGAGGCTAATTGTATGAGAGTGAGTTTATTACAAACATAAATGGAAGGGGAAAAGAAACCAGATATATTGTTCTGAAGCCTTTTTTAATCTCTTAATTGTATACATACAAGCGCATGTATAGATGGTGCCCGAGATGCACCTATAGGAATGCTGTATCTACATATACATTTATGTATCCTTTTATAGGCACGCTCACCAACTCTTTCGTACACAGATTCCTCCCGAATGCCTTTCCAGGATGCTCCGTAGGTGCCTGGAGTTCGTTTTCTGTTGTCTGGGAGCAGGACCATTGCAGCTCGGCTTGTCCCTACTGCCCCGCTGCTGTTTGGAGATGGAGCAAAGACAACAAGCATCATGGCCTAATGTGCAACCAGCACTGCACAAATGCTTTTTTTGTTATTATTGTTATTTTTTTAGCATCTAGAAACAGAAGAGAATCAAACAGTTTGAAAAGAAGGAAAAGATTTATCCCAACCAAGACGGCTCCGGGCACCCAGCCGCTTGCTCGAAGCCGACTCCACGGCCGCAGTGCTCCGGCAATGCCCAGGAGCCACCTTTTCCCCCCTCTTTTCTAAACTTGCGCCGCTCGCTTTTGTTGCGGCAACAAAGAGCCAGGCTTTGCGAGGTGGCTGTGATTTGCGGTATACAAACCCATTAAAAAAACACAAATGAAATACCCAGCTGGGAAGGTCAAGTCTAATGAGGTGGTCTGTGGTGAGAAGTGGTACCTCACAGCATCCCCCATGTAGGCCAGAGGTGCTTCCAAGTGAACAGCTGCTTATAATTATTATAATCTGACACTTTTCATCCACCTCAGGTGCTATTTTTTCCTCACAAGAGAGCAGATTAATTGTATATCAACTGATATACATAAAAAAGGGGGTTGATAGAAGGCTTAATAAAGTAACATTAAATAGGTGCTCCCACTGAAATTCTAATGTGTATATTCTTAATTAAATTCCCTTGTACAGTGCAGTCATTCAGGTGCTTTTGGATCCCCTTTTCCTCCACTGAATATAAAGTTTAAAATGATTGTTGCTATGGAACTGGAGGCAAACACGAAGGGAAAAAGCCCTGCAAACCTGACCCACATAAGCCCCTCTTCTGGAGGGGAAAAATAATAATAACAAAAAAAACAGCTAATGCTACATCTCTCCTCTTGCTCTGTGTCTACACAGGCCCTCAGTATTCGAGTGTTAAAGAATACGCTCTCCCATTAGAATTTCAATAGAGCCCTGCTCCCAGGTGAAAAGCCAATATCCACATTAAAATGAAGATATTATTAAAAAAAAAAAAGTAACATGTGAAGCAGTCTATTGGCACCACTCTGGAGGGAAACTGTTGATTTAGAGGAGGATAGGTATCTGGATATGTGCTTAAATTGAACATTTAGCAGTAACTGTTTGGCTGCTATTTACTAGTGCACCAGAACTAAACATGCCATGTTTAGGCAATTTTACAGCACTTGGCTTTGAACAAGTACTAAAAAATACCATGCAGTATTATTCATGATAAGGGATATTCCGGCGAAGCTCATTCGCTAAATATTGCCTGAGTGTTACGGAATTGCATGGAATTTGCAAGAAAATGTGCCGTGCCGAGCGCGCTGCATTTAATCAGGCTCCTTCAAAAATGAAGGGAGCCTCCTGTGTCCCCTGGCAGTCACTGCTGCAAGGAGTGGAGCACACAAGGGGCATGCTAAGGAGCTCGGATGAGTCTTTGGAGACCCTCCTGTCTTCCAGAGGTTGCATTGTGCTGGTGATGGTGAACCAGAAAAAAGAGAAGTGTCTACCATGGCTCTCGCTCCTCCCGACTCACACAGTCTTTTCTAGCTTTCCAAAATATCCTCCCTTGTTAGTGTGGATTTGATCTGGTTGAGTATGGCTTGGCTTGGCTGGGTGGTCTCTTTAGATCATCAGCTTTTTCTCCAAGCCATTTTGGTAAAAAACAAAAACTATCGCATATTTTCATTAAATGTGTCGTTCTGACCCTTCTGCTCCTGGTTCTTGCATGCAGGAACTCCTCAAACTGGCCGTTCTTGAGTAGCTTCCCCATGTTAATGACAACTCGGCATCTCCTGAAGGCCCTGCCGAGACACAGACCTCCTTACATCCACATGAACACAGGCTGGCTCCTCAAAATCTGATGGGATGACCCCGAACCGGCCATGGCATCGTTAGCTCCATGCCAGCCTTCAGCACAAAGGGTAGGTGTATTTATTATTCTTAAGCCCTAGCCCAAAGCTCCAAGATGGAGAATGCCCCAATGAATGGCAGTGAATGCTATGTTTCCATCTAATCCCAAGCTTCCCTGGCTTTGTGGTGGGATTCCCTTCTCCTAATCATGATTATTTATTTCTAAGTAGTGAATCTTGGATGCTAAGGGAATTTTCAAATAAAAGAAAATATGTTCTATTCCCTAAAAAGCTTTAGGCTGGAGAAAGAAGCAACTTTATTGAGGTGATGTTACACCATATTTTGATAGCACTAGTTTAATGAACTCCAAATACAGACAGCCTTGCTATGATCAGTTCACTAGTCCACATTGCGCATCAAAGTGGAAGCGAGACTTGCAAAGTGATTTTAATTTGTTGCCACATTTCCCCCAAATATGCATATTCAGTCCAGAAGTAAACTGGATCCTATGAGAGAATTTTTGTTCTCCTTTTTTTATGACATAATCCCTTAGAAAACATCAACTTTCACACCCATCTGAGCCAAGCAAAGAAATAAAAAGCTTCAAAAAATTAGTTCTGCTAAGTATTCAGCTACTGTGGGGAATAAAATTCTTGGTTACTTTTGTAATCAAGAGCTCGCTTCTTAGCTCAAATACTTTCTATGTAGTTGCAGTTTGGCAATAGAAGACAATCTATATAGCCATGGTATTCTAAAGAAAAAAAAGTCAAATGAAGTGGTAGGTATCACAGGTACATCTTCCATCTGACTCCCACCGCAGGGAATGATTAAAGCCACAATGGGAAGGGTCCATGATATCTTTTAAAGAAAATGACGGACTCATTGCTGCCTCCTGGAGAAGGGCACTAAAACTTTCCCTGTCAACAGTTTTTGACGGACAATATCATCTTCCTTAAAACGGCTGTGAGGGAACACTAGTTACGGGTACATGGCAACCTCTTGACCGTTTGGACCGACTTTGTGCAAGGAAAGCACTCCAACGTGGTCAGCTTTCTTGGTAGAAACTGAGACAAACACTGCGCGTTCTTAGGCACCAATCCATCTGAGGTCATCTGCCACCCAGCCCATTGCTAGGCATTGGTAGAACACATCTCATAGCAGCACAACTTTTTTACAGCTGAAAATCCAGTGTCCAGTTGCCCGTTGAGTTGCCTTTGCCTTGCTCTCATGCTGAGAGCATCTAAACATTTGTATGGGGCCAAAGCAAACAAACAAAAAAGCTGACATCACCCATGAACACCACGCTCAGATTTTCCTGTAAGCAAATACTGAAATAACCAAGGGAGAACAGCAGCTAGATGAGGAGAAACGCCAAGATCCTGACTCAGCAAAAGCTTTTACAAAGGTATTTAAAGTTAAGCACATGCTTAAGTGCCCTGCTGAATCAGGGCCTAAGGGAGGTCTTGTTATCTGTGAAGGATTCCTGGGTAGCAAAGCGGAGGAGGAAAGCGAGGTGTGAAATTACAGCTGGAGAGAGAAGAGCGGCCAGGAAAAGGTTCTGGTTTTCCAGTTTCTTTATTTTAACCTGTTGGAAGTTGGAGAAGAGCAAAGGTGAACAGAAATAAAGGACAAATACCAGGTGAGATTATTAGATCCCTGAATGATGCTTCCCTTCTTGGCAGTCCACCTCTCTCCATTGACCTAGTAGGAAGGCCTGAGGTCAGAATGCAAACTTTAGTGGCAAGAATAAGCCTTAATTTCTCAAAAACAAGCTAAAGCAAAATACAATTTCAAGTAACTAGTGTCTTTTCTCAATGAACATGATGAATCCATGCTCTTAGCACAAAGAGGAAGAGGAGGTTCCTGGCCGAGCTGACTCACCTTGGGAAGCTCTTGCTGCCAAGAGCTATGCACAGTATTTGGGGGCTTCCTCTCCTCTTTTCTTTGGTTATGACCATGGAATATGCCGGTTACCCAAATTTAGCAACTCTTGCTAAACTCAAACCTGCCTCTTCCAATAAATTAAAGCACGAGTTGGGCTCCATCTCATATCAGAACTCTTTAATCATGAAACGCAGCCATCAGGTTCCCCATCCACAAATTGGCCACAAAGTTGGTCAAATTATCAAATTACATTACTGGAGTAATATTAAAATCACGTGAGCAGGTTTTAAATCCCAGTAGTTCATGAACTTTTTTTAATATCTGCCAAAGCGAACAATGGGACCCTTTGCAATCCCCCCGGGAGCACCTATTAAAACCACAATTTACAACTATACATATCATCTAACGTGTTAACCAGGTGTTCCAGTGTTATTGTTTGAAATTCTACCTCGGTTTAAATCAAACGAAGAAAAGCCAAAAGTCCAATTAAAATCCCACATTGCCTCTTTATCGGGGGTAGGTGAAAGACATTTGTTATGGATTTCATGGCAGAAATCTCGTAAAATTTTAGGCCATCCTCTTTTCTTCCCCGTTTCTTGTTTCTCGCTCAGATTCTCACAGCTTACTGGCATTTCCTGTTCTTGACTGTAAAAAAAAAAAAGAAGAGAGAGAGAGAGGAAAGAGAGAGAATAAATCTAGGAATTTCTGGCTTAATTTTAGTAGCATCCTGGACACCCTAGCAGAATTTGACAATTGAGTGTTGTCATGGGATATTAAAATCCTGCCGTGGGCCCATTTAAACTATTATTTCATAGGCTGCCCCTTAATCAGTTCCAGCCCTCCACCACGCACTCGCAGCCAACATGTGTCTATTTTATTTAATAGTCCAGTGACAACAAATTTATGTTGCTAAGCTCCAAAAAGTAAACCTTACCAAAATACCTCCCCAAACTGCCTTTACAGACATCCACCAAAGTAATATGGAATTCAGTTGTCTTCACTTGACCGTAATTACTTCCAGACCCAGCTGCCTATCTGTGTCTTTGGCCATTTTTCTCCTTCCACCCTCGGCCAGGAGCCGGGGTGTTTCTTTACATTTATGGTTTTCTACTTAGATTTCATTGTCACCCACCCCTCCCACCTTTTGATTTTAGCAGACCTTGACATTTAACTGGTGACCTAGCTCTCCCTCCAAATAGATGTTTTCTTCTCCGTTTGACAAAAGACTTGGGTTTTCAGTGCCCAATAAAACAAATTAATTTTCTTTCCGTGAGACAGCCTTCCCCACCCCCCTTTACTTCTTTTTTTTTTTTTTTTCCCCGGGCATTAAAAATGAGACAATGAAGAAAGTCACTGTTGTCTCACTAATTTGCAGTACGCTGAATAATATGATAAATGAGATCAACTTTTTGTCCCAAATTAGCGAAACTGGCAACAACTGAATGTGTCACTTACAGCACATCTGTTCTCTTTTACGCTTTACTTAAGAAAATAATTCCTGCCAGATTTTACCCACCCATAATAATTACACAATTTTTACAGATGTAGTTTGTAACAGCTTTACTTTGGTCCAAAACCTTTAATACGACTTGCAATGAATTTGCTTCTTGGCTTGCACTTTATTATGTTTTTGCAATAAAGGGTCTGAGGTAAAGTTATTTGTTTCCAGCTCTGCACCTTTTCCTAGTGTTTTTATAAACAAAACTGCTAGGCTAGAAATGATGGCTGCTGTCATCACCGCTGTGACTATTGCAATTCCTCTGCATTTTGCACTGGGACGCGTAATTTAGCATTGGCTTGGGCTTCTCTTTTCCTTGTTTCTCATTATCTGTTCCTTGGGAGCACCAGCCCAGCCCAAGGGTGCTCAGGCGTCTCCAGCTGCAACACCACTAATTACCGGCCAGTGGTCTTGGCTATCAGATTTCCAGCCAGATCCAGATATCTCCACATCTCGGGAGTGTCCGGGCCTGGAGTTTTGTTTTTGGCCCATGGAAATGCAAAGCTGGACCCAAAATTCAGGCCACTTTCCTGCCAGGGGCTCGACGCAGGCCAAGCTCTAATTGCTCCGGCATGGCAGGCGGTGCCACCGCAGCCCGGCCCTGACTGGCGCTTGCATTGATTGGCAAAACTTTATAAATCAGATGCAAATATTTTCAGCTGCTGAAACTCACCACGAAATATCCTGGCTTTAGCCCAAATGATTTCTGACATCCAATTTTTTATAGTGAAAAAAAAAAAAAGTTGCTGTTTCCTACCCAAAGCAGATAGGATGTATCAAGTTTCTGTTTTTCGGGACCAGATATTTTTTAAAAAAAGGACTCATGTGAGCGCTGTTTCATGCGTGGCCCCATCCCATTAAACGTGCATGGTGCTAGAGGAATGCAAACAACCCCATGGACGCAGCACACACTTCTGGTACCCGCATGCACCCGCGCCGTGCTGGGGGATATTATTGCCATTAAAATTCACAGCAAAACCTGTCCCCCCTTGCAACTGCTGCATGCTGCACAGCCCAATTAAGAGCAGCAGAAATGGCTGCATTTAACAGGTCCGGCGACATGGTAATGCGTTCGCAGGGTCAGTGCCCTACATCACACATCAATGGCAGTTGACACACTGTTTTTTAATACTACCACTTAAATATGCATTAGAGGTTTAAAAGAGGCATTGAAGTAATGAGAAGGGTTAGGCTTAAACTTATAAGTGCAAGTAAAGTGTGACCTGCAAATATAAGTGTTGATAAATTCAGGGTAGCCTTTTTTCTTTCTTTTTCTTTTTCTTTTTTTTTTTTAAGTATCAATATACTTCTAAGATTTCTGTACTTAAAATCCAGAGCATTTACTGAGTTCCCTCAAAGCGATGCTACATCCATGAGGTGAATCCTGCAAATGGGATACGTCATTTTTGGTCACAACATGATGGCATTATGCCCATAAATACATGATTTTGGATAGCTAATTTAAGAGGCTATTGGATGTGCAGTCATAGCATGACCATCATCCAGCTATATGCTCAGCAGAAGGATTTCAGGCATGATTCAAAGGCCATGAACCATTTTTAGTGCAAACTTTTTCCATCCCTTTTGCAGCGCCCGTTTGAGAGCTGCAAGACTGGGTCATTCTCTCTCATTTCAGCACCAGTCCCACAAGAGTTATCAGCAGTTTCAGAGCTTCCCTTCTTACCAAAGTCCTTAGCTGGTGATACTGTGGTCTTATGGTATTTGAGGCTACTCAAATAATAGTGGTCATTTATGGCCACTCCTACAGGTGTTTCTTTTCATGCTATCCTCTTCTTCTCTTCTTCTTCTCTTCCCTCCCCTTCTCTTCCCTTCTCTTCTTCTTATCTTTTATTCTTCTCGTCTCTTATTCTTCTTGTCTCTTATTCTCTCCCCTCCCTTTTTTTTCTTTTTTTTTTATTTAATTCATGTAAATAGTCCAGAGAAACCTAATCAGAAGAAAACAAAAGCACAAATATGAGATGAGCAATTATAGGCTATTTCTATCGGCTCTAATCTGGACATTTTAGGAGTGACATTAAGTGACAAGTCCTCGTGAATCTCATCTGTTATAGAAAACATTGCAAATAACAGTAGTTTTCAAACTTACGAGCAACATGTTCTGTTGGGAGTGAAGTAAGGAGGTTGGTGATGGAGGTTTCCCTCTACTCGGGCTCCTTCACAGCTCTGTGCGGTTGTAGAGTTGACCAAACCCACCAAGATGCTGCTGGACACACCAATATCCCCCAGTGCAAACCACCACCACACTGAGCACAGTGGCCTTTGCATTTAATTTCCATGCATTAAATGCAAACTTTGCATTTAATTTCCATGGCCCCTAATGGGACCTTGTCAATGCAACTTGAGGCAACCTGCAATGTTTTGGCCCGCTCTGTGCCACCTGGAAAGCATTTAGGGGTGTCCACCAGTGCCTTGATTTTCATTAAGGCATAAATGGCAGCAGGCCGTGTTTGCACGGGAGTCCCCTCTGCCTTCCTGGGGCTCCCAGCTTTGAGAGGCCATGCAGACACCCAGGAAAATGCAGCCTTGGAAGCTGCCAGGAAAGGCATGGGAAGCTGGGAAGTGCTGTGGGAGATGGCTCTCACGGAATATATCTTTTTAGATATATATATATATCTTTAATATGTAATTAAATATATATAGCTATGCATATGCGTATGTATATATGCATATGAATATATAGCCACTTCTGACTCCAGTGCTCTCTGAAGCTGAATTGTGCCACAAAATGGCAGAAATCCCCCTGAGCCCTGTAACTTTGGAGGGATTTTCTGGGATGAGGTCAATCCCTGTCGGAAAGTTCCCTTGCCCCCTCGCAGCCCTTTGCGGGCTGCCTGTACCGACCAAGCTGCGGAAAACTCCTTGGCACAGAGCATGCACAGGGCTTCCTTGTAAAGACAAAAAGAAAGGAAAAGAGACGTAATATTGTGACCGTTGAATCATTCTTTAAAAGCTGACACTGGCCCTGCCTGGACGTTGTGTGCGTGTGATTTCAGTATGTTAAATTCGCTCGTTGTTGCAGTCACATCCTCTTTTTTAAGGTATCTCGCCAGGCACCGGAGCCAGCCTGGCTCCCTTCCAGCCGTGCTTGATCTCTGGGGTGATGTGGGTGCACTGGATGCTTTTTCCCTGGATAACGGTGCACATTGTGGGTGCACTGGATGCTTTTTCCCTGGATAACGGTGCACACTGGCTCTGCGAGTGCCAGCCCTTCTCGTTGTGTGGTCACGTTAACCGGGCAGCAGCGGATGTGGGAGCACTCCAGCATCCCTGGGAAGCGGGAGAGCCACGTGCCATGGGGGTGCTTGGGCATCCCTCGGGATCAGCGCGCCAGGAGTGCTCTGCCATCCTTGGCAAGCCGGATGCGGGTGAACTGGGCACAGCGGGAGCGCTCCAGCATCCCTGGGGAGCAGGATGGGCTCCATGGGACGGCTGGCAGCCGCACGCTTCCCGCTGGGATGAACCGAGACGATGCTCGTCCCCGCTCGGCGCGCTCGGTGCCGCATCCCTGAGCAGAGGGAGCGGGGCCCACGCGACCCTCCGCACGGCGATTCCCGCGTCTCCCGCATCCCGCGGGCGCCAACGGGGGCTCCGCCGCCCGCCCGCCCTGCGCTGGGTGGTCTGGGGACTTATCCTACTTCCGATCTCATTTGCCTGCAAACGCCTTCACCTTGTCAGGGCCAATAATTATCCGGGCGGTGATGCTCAGAGCTGCCATTCCTTAAGATTGGATGAGATTGAAGAGGCTGAGGTTTGGCTCCTCTGTGCATTTTCCCAGCCAGTTAGCGTATACACTGGGGGCCCAGCAAGGCCTACAGCAGAGCTACACTAACTTTCTCTCCCCTTCCTTATTATGGAGCTTAATAACAGCAGGCAGTGTATTAATATGTAAGAGATCAAGAGATTATTGATTAGAATCACTTGGCTAATATCCCCTGTCTGTCATGTAGTTCAGCAGCCCTTTCATGATTTTTTGTGTCAGGCCATTTAAATATTCATGACAGCGTTGCTTTGTACCGCCGCGGCTGCATTTCTAATTAATCTGTCAAAAGAAATACAATATGCCCCTAAGCCTTATTATTATAAGGGTCAGCCGAAACAGAGCTGGCCTGGCTAGGCCTAAGGGGTAATTAATTATAACAACGCGGTGTTTACCTTCGCCGCTACCTGCGGCCCCGACGAGCGCTAAATTAGACCCGGACCGCTCCAGCCCCGCGTTTGAAGCGCCCCGATATGCCAGGCTAAATCATAATGATGGGGAGGAGAGCGCGGAGAGCCGCCGCTGTGTAACAACATAATCAGCAATTATGGCTGGGAAATGGGGAGAAGGGGGAATTTTATCTCATTAGAAGAGCCCGCGCCGAAAGTTTCCCTTTTTTTTCCCTTTCTCCCCCCATCCGCTCGCTCCCTCCTCTCTTTCTGTCACCAGCTCTTTTTCTTTCGAATTCAAATGATCCCACTCTAAAGGTGAGGGAGCTCAAATTTAATTCCAGTGCAGAAAGCTGGCCTAATTAGTGGTATACTTTGGCTAAAATATGAATGACATTTGCTCCAGCTTGCAGCCGCCTATTAATAGAGGGTGTCAGAGTGAAACATTAAGTGTATCATTCTTCTGTCAATTTATTTCTGTCATTATTGTTTCTTTATTTCCTCTGCCACATTATGGTCACTAATTTCTCCCTGCTTTTACGAGATTCTTAATGCGGGCCTTTAATGAACTCCAAAAACTCAACCACAACTCTGAAATTAAAATACTGGTCTCCTGTCAGCGTGACGCGACGGAGTAAAACTCGGATAGTATCATTCTTCTGTCAATTTATTTCTGTCATGATTTTTCTTTATACCCTGCCACATTATGCCCACTAGTTTAATTCCATTTTTATGTGACTTGTTAATGTGAATTTTAGGTGGCTTTTAATCACCTCCAAATTTGTAGAATATCACAATAAATCATAACTGTGTCCCCTCTTATGACAATTTATTTCTGTCATTATTTTTTATTTCTCCTTCCTTATTACAACCCCGAGTTCCATCTCCTCCTCTGTGACCTTTCCGGCATCGCATCCGGAGGAGGCGGCGCAGGCAAAGTTTGCGCTTTGTCCCCCAAAAAGAGCATCGGCGGCAGCATTTTGCAGTTGTCCCTTTTTGGGGAGCACCTTGAGGGGAAACGCGGGTGCGGACAGCACAGTCCGTGCCCGTTCTTAAGTAGACACTCATCAAAACAACCCTTTTTCCTTCTTTTTTTTCATCCCCATGCACCCCAAGTCTGGCCAGCTTGCAGGGAAGATGAAGCAATCCCTCAGCAGCCATGTAGAGTGCTCGGAAATGATGAAATGGGAGATTTTTTCTGCCCCGGACTGATTGCAAGTGCTGCCTTCCCCACTGCTACTCCTGCCCAGGGTCCCCACTCCGCACCAAGCCAGGAGGAGATCTCCTGTCCCTCCATGCACTCCTAAAACACAGAAGTATTTTGGTGTGTTTTGGAGACAGTCCCCCAGCTGCATCACTAGCAGGATGGACCCCAAAACGAGGGGGAAACCACCCTGCTGGGGCACAGTCCCTTGCCAACCCATCCGGGTATATCCACATATCCCAGTGATACCAGATGCTGAGCCCATGACAGAGATGTGCCTTTCCAGGCAGCTAGAGCATGGACATGCTCCCCAAGGACAGAATTGCAGCAGTATCAGTGTTGATTGACTTTCAGATCTAAAGATAGTGGTTTTCCTGCCTCCAAGCTTGTAAAGCTTTTGGCTGAGGTGACCCAAAACCCTCCAACTTGTGCCCAGGAAAACCAATTTGGAAGGTCCAAAGGTCTGACCTTTCTTGGACCTGGTGAATCCCTGCTCAAGGGGATGGTCTGTTATCCCCTAGGGACAAGATTCCATGTGCCAGGTTAGTGCCCATCCACAAAACCAATACCCTCAGCAGGTCTGAGGTGTCCTACGAGACAGAGCAGGGACGTCCTACGCTCTTGTGGTCACTGATGTCCTTCTCGCCTTCAAACCGGGAGTGAATTCAGCTAAGTGGAATATATGGCAGCCAGGGCAGAGGGGACAAATTGCACAAAGGAGAATACTTCTCAGAAGTAAGGCGCTGTATTTCCTGCACCTGTCTATTATTTCCAAACCGATAAGAAATATTACATCTTCAGACTCCAGGCTACCATTAATTAGGTGGCGGTGTGTGGCGTGCATACGTAGGAGGCTCTCAGAAGAACAGCAGGTTGGGCCGATATTGGGAATAATCCTGCTAAAAGATGTTAAAGAACGGCAAGATCTCCTTCTACTTATATTTGCCTTTTCCATAAGGTTCATCTGGAAAATATGTTTCCGATAACATGCAGCTATATGCATGGGGGTTGGTTAAGGTTTGAAAGAAACTGGTTTTACTTTAAGCAGACACCTCATGGGGTCTCCCAGGTTTGGCTCGTGCAGAACAAGGGCTATACAATATGAAGGACTTTGAAATCTAGCTCCTTGAGCACCGTCTCCAGACCAATCTGCAAGTGTGGAGCTGAGGAGGTCCTGAGACCCGTGAGGACCTCGATGTGAAGGTGAGGAGCTTACGAGACCCTTGAGGACCTCCCCACAGTAACTGGCCCTGGAGAAATGGTAGCTCAGGCTAAGCAGATTCAGCACCACATTAACAAAACCGAGAAGTGGTATTTTGCTAAAGCTGCCCATAGACTGCTAAAGCATGAAAGTCCTATAATTTCATAAAAATACCAAGTATTCAAATTTCGATACAGTGGTGCTTTTGTATCTAATTTAAAATGAGTAACAAGCTTACTCTATACATACAACAGATCATTAACTTGATAAGATACTGGTAGCATATTAAGTGAATATTGTGTTGTGCTAGCAAAACAAACACAGAATAGAAACTTGCTAATGAAAAAGATTTTTTATATCATTAGGAGTGGGTCATCTTTTCGTATTCAAATAAGTAAACTGAATTCCATCACTGAGCATCCCGGCTTTTTTTCCCCCTCTTATCTAATTGAAAGCAAAAGCACAAGATGGAAAATGGTCCATACGAATGGAAAAGGCTTAGGTCAGATTATTTTAATCATTTTATTTTAGTTTATTTTATTTTTGGAGGGTGCAATTATCTGAGACATTAGCTTTTATAGTTTTACTTGTCCTTTTGCATTTCCAGCCTTGCACTTCTTAATGTGAATAACTGGTCTCATTTTCACCCAGGCTGTGTTGGTAGAGTTTGTTTGCAGCCATCTCTCTTTCAATATTTGTATAAATAAAAGCATTTTTTATATCTATGAAACCCGTACCAGGCATATTCATTTTAATTACAAAAAGGTCCACACTTTCCATCTAATTTAATATTAAAGTGAAAATTCTACAAAGCTGGACAGGGAAAAACATAAAATAAAAGAAATATTTACACATGGGGAGTTTCTTAAAGAATGAACCATAACCATTAAAAAAAAAAAAACCCTAGAGGGGTGTGTGCTGAAAGGACTGCAAAGCTAGCAATATAGAAAAATATATATAGATATAAAAATATGTGTATATATGCACACGTAGGCAAACATACCTGTCCCTGTGCACTGTTAATACACGGCTATGTGGCAGGGTTGGCAGCCTTTCCCATGCGGACGTGGCAGGGCCTGGGATTTCACCCCTCTGTCTTCATCCCTGGATATTTTTCACACCTTGAGCAGGAAGATGGATCGTCCACATCCCTGGGCACCCTGTCCTGGCGGCGGGGGCATCTCAGCATCCCCTTTCCTTGGGCACCTCCAAAGGGGCCCGTAAAGAGCCGCTGCCGGCTCAGCTTGGGGCAGAAGAGCTGAGTTTTGCCTTTCTCATCAAGGCAAAAATCCTATTTATTTCCTCCGATATCTGCAACTGGGTAATTTCTGTGCGGGATCAGAAGATTGCTTAAAACGAATGACAGGGGAGACAGTGGACGCAGCTACACGGCTTGCAGACTTCTGTTTTTTTTTTTTTTTTCTTCTTTTTTTTTTTTTTTTAATTCTGTCAGTTGGATATTGACTGACTTTCTAATGCACACTCCTCTAATTCTTAATTAGAATGACATAGCTAATTAATAAGTTTTTTCCAATTATAAATTAACTTAGGATCAGAACTCTGGCTTTGCATGTAATTTCCTATAATCGCTAAAGCTACTACAAAAACATGTCTCCTACCAACCGTAACTTTTTTATTTAACACAGACAGACAAGTTCTCGCTGGGTTTAAATTTTACAGCAAATTATCTCTGTTGGGATTTATGAAGGGAAATTAAAAAAAAAATCAGAAAGAGTTTTCTCTTTTCTCTTGCCTTTCTTCCAGCACGTCTTTCTTTCTTAAACAAAACAGCATCTCTTAATGGACAATTTCTTTCTGAGCTTTGAAAGGAATTCATCTTAATATTTTAATGTTATTACAGGCAAAGAAGAAAGTGAGCAGGTGATAATTCGTTTTTTCATAACTGTTACCACCTTTTCATGGTTTCTGCAAAAATGATTTGGGAGGATCCCGCATGCTGCTCATTTAGAGAATCTTAACTGGAGAGACACTTATCTCTTTAGTAATGAACCAGTGTAATTAAAGGTGGGAATGTGGAAGAGTTCAGGCACTGGCAACATGTCACATAGTTGGCTGCTGCAATTCCTCCGTGGTTTATCAAAGACTACTCCTTTAATATGGAGATTACACTTATGTACTTGTCTGAACTTGAAAGGCATTTGCCTAATTTACTTATTAATGAGATGTAAATCTATTTGTACGGCACGTCACAAGTTTCCCGAAATCGCTGCTACTTAACTGGTGATAAACCCTATGATTTAAACGAAAAATAATACATTTAGCTTTCCACATTCATTCTGTTAAAAATTGATATAGTCTATGTTAAATTTATTAATATTGCTTGCTGTCATTCAGTTTGCAGCTCTTACTGAAATATGACTTGACAGCGGCCGCATTAAAGATGTATGCCATTGTATTCAACAAAGATTAATGAAGCCCGGTAAAAATAGCTGTAAAAGAGAAAGTGATCCGAATGTAAAATCAGTGAATTAAATGAGGCCTTGCATACCATTTGTTAATATGCATGAGGAGGGAGGCAGCGAATGAAAATGTCTTCCTGCAAAGTTCATTTGGGAATGTTTCAATATTGTCTGAATATCACCCAAACGGCGGCGCGGCGGCTCGCGGGAGCCCCGGCGCCCGCGCGGCCAAACAACAGCAGCCCGGCCCCGATCAGATGCTCGCATCCGGGAGAGATTCCAGCTCCCTCCTTCCCCCCGGCTCCACCTTTCCCAGCCTGGAAACATTAAAGCCACTAGTGATGGAGAGCCCGAGCACCGCGCGCCTCTCTTGCAGGAGAAGCGCAGGCGGCAGCACTTAAAAGGCTTAAAATGCTCCGGATTTAGCAGAGGTTAATGTGTCTGTCTGTCTGCGTGTCACATCTGCTCCCGACTTTGCTGAGGCCTCTGAATATTCCTTGCAGGGCAGGATGTCTTTCAGCAACCCCCGTTACAAAACATCCCTGAATTTGTGGGTTGTGGTAGACTCGAGGTATTGCTCATGACCTTGGCTGGGGATCCACCTGCTTGCTGCCAAGGCATGGTATCATGAAAGAGCCCCTTCTGAAATATTATCCTTCAGCAATTTAAAAATATATATATGTATGTATGTATATTAATGTGGCTACATCTTTGTTAGCAAAGCAGATAATGCTGTCAGCTTGGAGGCAACTTGGAGGTAAAATGCACATACATACAGCATAAAACCTCATAGAAAAGCTCTGCCTAAAGCATAAACTTTCCCAAAAGGATGAACACCAGTGTTTAAATTGGGAACAACTTAGGGGAATTTCTGCTCTGTGAATCGGCCCTATTTTGCAGCCGCAACAGGTAGCTCGATGGGTACCTGCCAGGAGGGGAGGAGCTGCTCTTAATTCATTTTCCTTTTCTAACTTTCATGTGGCTTTGGAGAGGGCTCAGAAAGCCCCAGGATCACAGGCTCAGGACTGTGCATAAACATAGGATATAAAAGGGTGTGTGAGGACAGTCGTGACCACCAGACAGCCTGAGAAACTGATCCTTGCCAGCTAAGTGACCTTCACGTTGCGTTTCTGAGGAACCTCCTGCAATCCACGGAGCATCTGCCTCTGCTTAATTAAGACTATTCTTCTCCCACCTCGCCCTGGCATCGCTCATTAAAGTCCCTTATAAGGTGCCTTGTGCTTTTGGCCAAGTGGTTGCTCTCGCTCCTCCTGGCAGCACCTCCTGCAGAATCAGCTCACAGCAGCACGTGCAAGGTCCAGCATTTGCACGTGGAGCGCAGAAGTCCTGCAGAAGTGGTGAGTTTCTCTCATACCTGGTTATGTCCCCTCGGCCGGGATCATTGTCCAGTGGGGCTGCCGAGATGAGATGTTGGGGACAACGGAGCTGATAACTTCTGGTGGCTTCATGCAGAACACCTCAAGGCGGAGAGGTAGAAAGGCCCATTAGAGCCCAAGTTTTGTATCTCAAACCCAAAGCTTCAGGGAGACGAGCACCCAGCTGAGTATCCAGCGCGTCAGCAGCTCTTTCTTTCTTCAAAGCATGTGTCTTCTTGTGAAGTTCTGTGTTTAAATAAGATATCAGGAACAGTCAACCTCCAGGACTATGGAAAACATGCCAAGCAATCACAACCCTTGTCCTTTTTAGCATGACATGCACAACCTGCAGGCCCTTGTCCTAGGCAGTAGCACTGGGGTTGAGAGAGAGGTGCTGTCCAGCAACATCTCCAGCTCGTGGTATGTTGAAACAACTCTCTCTTTGGTTTTCACGTGCTTTAGGTAACCATACCATGGGAGACAAAGTACTTGCATAGAAACCCAGCTCTTTCACCACTATGAATCACGTTTGACTTGGCTTTTACCCTTTGGCCTCTGTTTTAGAGATGCTTTTCTGGTGGCCAGCAATGCCTAGGTCTCACAACCCTGTTCGGTGCTGCTGTTAACACTAGAGTCTTCCTCTTTCCTGGGGGAATGTTGCCCTAAATTCAGGTTTTTATACGTCCCCTCTCTCAAATGAAAGCTTAAAAATAAACGCAGGCAACATGCTGGGCGGTCGGGCAGCATTGCAGCCCAGCTGCCACGCCGATGGGCACATGTGTATAGAGGAGGTCTTTCAACAGAAACCTTAGTCCCTTGAGGGGAAAAGTAACTCCTAAATTCCACTAGCAGAATTCTGATTTTCAAAAAATGTTCTCTACCATAAATAGCTGCCATCTATCAAATAAACGGAGCGGGTCCTGGGAGCCTCCTTGTCTAAGGAGCCCATTTCAGAGGCAGCCCTTGCCTTCAATGGGGCGGGAGATGTGGCTAGTACTGCTTTTTGAGTAATCCCAGCCTGTTTATAATCCCATCTATTTCACAGAGAGGATATGAAAATAGCTCCCCGCTGTATGAAAATTATCTCTATTCCAGTGCCGGCAATATAGTCAGTCTATTGAAAATAATGGAGTGAACTCAGCTACGCAGTTTGTTTCAATGTGCAAAGTCTTTGCACATCATAATATCAAATAAACTCCACTGAAAACATCATCCTCATATAATTGTATTATACAGGAGCAGTGTCACCTTTTGTTTAGAATAGTACCATTACGCTTTTATGGTATACTTTAAGGGGAACTAGATGGTACCATTGATTCTTGCACGAGCATTTTACATCGAAAGACCTACGTCTGCGGTCCAGGTCACTGAAATCACAAATGAAGTGAATTTAATGGTCTAAGTTTGGTCTCCAGAGGACAACAGAATAGTTAGTACCATCATAAAGTCTGACAATGTAGCCCTTTTGGCAGGTTTTTGTTGATAATAGGCTTGAACTGCAATCTTTCCACCATGGTATAAGAGGATCTTTTAAGGCAAGCTCGAGATGCCCTGGAAGAATAAAATAGGGAAGGCAGCAGAGGACAATATTGTGCACACCTGCACCGCACCTAGAGTAAGGTTAATGCAGTAATATCTGTGTGAAAACTGCCTCACCCCCACATTAAAAGCAGCTTATCATTAGGGATTACCTAGCCACTGCACCAGCTGCAAGTCTTTACTTAAAGACTTAAAGGTAAAGCTCTTACAGTTCCCAATCCAGTGACATTTGCAGCTCACTATAATTTATTGAATATCTTCCAAAGAGCAAACACAGGATTTCTCTTGGTACTGTTTTAGTTGGGTTGTAAACGTTTGCCATTTACCGAGAGAGAAAAAAAAATAAAATAAAGGCAGGCGCATTTACACTTTTGCAAAGCATCATGTAATATTTTGAACCTGTCTTTTCATGCTGACTCTTTTCATGTTCAATCTAAACACTGTTTACTCATTTAAAGTCTTGTTATAGCTCAGCTATGAAGTACGGTGCAGAGCCACTTTCAAAGCTTTTATGAGAGCACCTCGCTCCCAGGTTTCATTAGGAAGACCCTTGCTTTTTTCTGAAGAAAGTGTGAATTTTTAAAACTTGCTGCTGCAGCCGCTCAGAAGAGCTCGCCCTTCAGCACTTCATAGTCCTGCTGCCGAGACCTTTAGAGGCTTAATACAGATGAGAGTCTTGAAAAGAGAATTTATTGAGGTTATCTCCATTTATAAGGCATGCCGATCCATTGATGAAAATTAAAAGGAAATAGTCAAATAAGCCACATTACATGCTGCGTGATGAAACACTTTCTCCGCCTTTCCATGCAAATTATATTAATAGGCTGTAATTATGTAAACTTTATTATGTGTGTTAAAGATAACATTAAAATGATAAGACAAATGACACTTAATCATCAATGGAGGGTAATGAAAAAGGAGTCAGCAAAATTAACAGGCGTCATCGAGACTGTTGTGGTTGCCACAGCCGGAGGAAACAACGCACCGTGCCATTGCGTGCAATAACAACACTTAACACTTGCACGCTGCTGGTCACCTTCAGACTGCTTTGCAAACACTAATTAATATACATGCATTTGGGGCTGTTTGCTAAGTATATTCCCCAACTGCCAGCATCCACGTGCTGCAGAGGCTTAAAGCGGCCCGTGAAGCAGATGTTCCATCAGGCCCGTCTCTCCATCCTCCCCCAGGATGTTCCATCCAACCAATATAGCAAATCAACACATTGAACCTTGTTGAATTTAGAAGGGAAGGAGAGAGTTAATTGCTCAATAATGCTCTGAACCAGCCACAGGGAAGCAAAACCAGCCTCAGGTCAAGTTTTCCTCTTCCATTGACTTTGGTGGAGCTCTGCCCCATTGTAGCAAGCCAAGACACTGCGGGTCGTGTTTCTCTTTTGCTTTCTTTTACTCCAGGATGCAAATTTCCACCTAGTGAACCTTAGATTTGGACACTTGTGCCTGGAGTTCATGATGGGAAGAAAAGGAGAAGATTGGCTCTGCAAAGCTGCACATAGAGGAAATCCTTCCTGCCCAACAGAAGCCATTTCTGTCTCTGCAGGGCCTTGGCTCCAAAGACTTCTGCTGCTCCAGAAATAAGAAAAAACACGTGTTTATCAGCTCCTTGCTGCAACTCCCTGGTTGGTGTCTCCTCTGCCAGAAAAGAAAGAAGGGAGAATTTTCGGCATTTTTAGTTTTAACAAGAAAATGCTAAATCTAGAGACCACAAGCTGGAATCCTTCAAATCACCCTGCCCCAACAGCTATGATTCTTCAGCAGAAAAATGAGATTTCAAGTTGTAGCTATCATCAACATTTATCAACATCATCAGCATCACCATCATCAACATGTAGCTAAAATCAACATTTGATTAAAACAGATTATGAGACTTCTGAGTCATCAGTGCTCAAAGACATTAATCTTGTTGCTTGAAGGGCAAAATTACTAATATCATCCTGGCAAGCTGCTGAAATATCACCACGTTACAACCGCTCTGTCAAAATAAAACACTATAATAACTCTTGAACCTGGAAATGCAGTGAAGTCACAAGGTTAGAGAAGTGGGATTTAAGCCGACTACGTTTTTGTGACATTAAAACATCGATAATGTCACTTCCATATGATGGGCAACCTCTGAAAAACTAATGGCTCTTTCACAATAATGCCAGGAACATGAAATTCTATGAACTCAAACCCAATATGCAAAGTTCAGGATCGTTGCGTGTATTGAGGTTTGCACCATGAACATGAGCAGGACATACAGAGCAATAACAAGTGTTTCCTCCATGTTCATGCATTTGGATCAGGGAAAGGGAAGCTTCTTGATGCTTCTAATACCACCTGAGTAGCAGCTGGTGGAGGTAATGAGGATCATGGAGGTTTCACTATGAAAGAAAAGAAAAAAAAAAACATGGTGGGTTTTCACAGTCTAGAAAGTTGTCTGACTTAATTTGATGTTCAGTATTAATGTTTGTAATAGGCTAGCACTACTTTTTATGAACTGAAGGATGAGAAATGGACTTGTTATTTAGAATAAATGATTTGAGTATACCAAGGTACCCAGTGAGACTTTTATTAGTATATGAGAGTGATCTATAAATGCGTGCTTACACATATACTCATTGATACTTTAAAATTAAGGATTAAACATTAACAGGTATCAGAGCTCTCCAGCTCTTCTAGGCTGTATTCAGCATATAAAAAGCGCCTCTTCTCTGAAGGCACCTTCAATTAGAGCCTTTATTTTTCTAGCCATCCAAAATCACTGTAGCATGTTGTTCCACACCGGACAGATGGGCATTTTTAATCCTATTGAAAGACAGAAAAACAGCGACCCTGATTTGCAAACGTCTCAGGCTGCAATAAATAGTGCTATGTGTGAGCCTTTGATCTGTATTTTCTAAACTTCATAACAAAACTTCAAGAAAAAAAAAAAAACTATTATCTGCAAATTAGACATTCTCATGGAAGCCTAGAATTATTTTTCAGGACAGAGGGCTCAATTTCCCAATCTCAGGTGTATGATTAAAATCAATTAAATCACTCTTCCAATGTCAGCGGCAAGATTCTCCTGACAAATGAAATTATGCGAGAAAAGTGTTCTTCTTCACTCTTCAACCCTTTCTCGGCATCGCTCACATCCACAAATGAGATCAAAATTTTCAGCTCGGGGATTTCAGAGATATTTTCCATAAGAACATGAAAAATCCCAGGAACCCTATGTAAGTAGACTTTATAGTCTCTAGTGGCGAGATGCTGATGGCCTCTGTACGTTAGATATATTCATGACTAACTCAAATGAAAAGTTAGAGCGGGATTTAACCATTTGGGGACCGTGCGAGCATTTTTTCATAAATTAAAGTTTTAATGGCAGAATTATGTACCGGATCCGAGGATACACGCGCTAACCTTTCCGCGCCTCCGTTTGCTCTCAAGCAAGTCCCCGGTGGCTTCCTCCTATTGAAACCCTGAATTTTATCAATCCCTCTCAGCTGCTGGCTAGACATGGGAGCAGCAAAGCAGGAGAGACATCAAATGACCACAGCGCCTGCGAAGGCCCTCAAGGGTTAATAGCTACTTATGGTGTTTTTCCTGGAGACAAGGAAAAACATGTTTTTTCCCCCCATAAAAAAGTAGATAAATAAACCCTTTGGTAGGAAACGCTACTCGGAACAAGAGATATCTCATTTCCAGAGGTGTTCTGACGTGGCTGAACTGTACCTTCAGCAAATTATTTACCTCTTAATTTGTTAAAACATATGGGCTTAGAGGTAACTTTGCCCATGAGGCGTACATCTATATTATATGCTTGTTTGGTTTGACTTCGTTTTCCTTGGAGACTTGAACAAATGTTTTCTGCGTTTCAGAAGTTCTATTTTTTTATTTTTTTCCGCCCTCTCTCACGTGTTCGAGGCAGCAGAGCTGCATGTGCGTTTTGTTCCTTCGCTTGGAAAGGAGCCTTCGCCTTGGCGGCACAACGGGCAAAGTGGAGCAATGTTTCAGGATGAGGAACGCCGCCTATTTATAAATCCGCACTGGAGCCTCTTCCACAGAAAGCCTGGCTGATATTTTAGTGAGTTATTGCAATGCTAGTTACCAGATGCTTGGAAAAATGCTAGTCTCACTAAAAAAATAAAGTATTAATAATAGTGGTATTATTATTAATAATAATAATAAAAGCAACAACGGGATTGACACAGTGGTAATCTAAGTCGCATCAGCCAGGTGGAGGTTTGCTGGGATCCATGGGATCGTCAGCCTGGGGCTTCACTAGAGCTAGTAGGAAGGGTGTAATTTAGGCAAAGGAAATGCTGAAGAAAGTGGCCCCAAGGTCTTAAAACCTCTGGCTAATATTTTGGACGTTCTGGGGAAACATTTGAGCTATAGCGCATTTATTGCAAAGCAGCTTCACGTGGCTTCTTTCCAAGGGACGTCTAAGTGGGACGGAAAGAAAAGGAGCTCATTTGTGTTGTCTTGTTCTCCGAGGCCTTCTTTTCACGTAAATCAAGGGATTTTCTGCAACCCAGCTCTGATCAGACCAATTCCATTTTTAACGTTTCTGTCTCTCGGGCCTTTCCCTGCGGGATGGAGACCCTCCAGGGCTACACGCGCTCCTGCTGCTTGTGCTGCACAAGGACAATTCAGACCAGCAAAACTAGTTCCATTGCGGGATTTACCTGACTTTGCCTAATTCCCGTGCCTGCTTTTACTACAATATAGATAGAGAAACTGAGACAAAATTGTGTTTCTTCATAATTTTTGCTTGAGGACTGTTGTTCTCAAGAGGGAAAAAAAAAGCCAGAAAGCCACCAGGGGCAGGTAAGAGGCTGGAAGATGTCTTCAGCTCTTGACTTCTGGGGCCCTTTTGGTTTTGTGTGTGTGAAATCAATACCTCAAAGTGTTTTTTGGTTTTCAATTTGTTTATTCCAGCCATAAATATTTTATGACTTAAAAAGGGAAGCAATGTTTGCTCCTAATTGTTTTTGATTAAATATGCTAATTACATTTTGGAATATTAATGACACATACGGTACTAAATGTTTTAATAATGCCATGAAATAAGCCAGCAAATATAACAACAAATTAACCTGAAATTGCTGCGTGGCTTTCATAATTTTCTATTATAGCAGCACAAATCTGAAGGAAAATACTGATGTTGAACAAATATTGCTTGCTCGCTACCTAAAATTCAACCAAACAATGAAAAAGGACAACTAAAGCAAATGAAATCAAGAAATGAACAGGAAGTGACTGGGCTTTAGAACCATTTTTCTTGGAGTGTGTATTGGTGTGAAGAACCTGTGGTGGTGACAGTGACCATGGGAACATGAAAGGTTTTACAAACAACCATCGTTCCCATCACTCATATAGCCCATTCCCATCACTCCTATAGGCCTTACTTACCTTGTAGGAGGTGGCGAACTCTCTCACAGCTCTATATCTACTCAAGAGAAGACAAGAGCCCTTGGTCAGAGCACTGATTTGGCCATCGCAGTTGCAGGTGCCTCCTGCTTTTGCCAGAGCAAACACAAGCCATGGAAACACCTTCCCAATCCTGACTGCTCTGGTGAATCCGGGCTGAAGTCCGACCAGCAACGATGGCAGCAGCCCCGTATTCCCCAGACATGGTGAAATCTCTCCTCTTCCACAGCAAAGCAACGTGCAGTGGGTGGGATTACATTGCACTGAAGATAATTAATATTGTGGAGGTTTCTTTAAGTGTTTGTGTGTTAAAGACTTGATCTTTTAATTTGTTTTTGTTTTTTTCCCCCTCAGAAATATTTTGCAACTGAGTGATTTCTAGAGATGGTCCAGTGTTGTTAGAGAGCTGGCCATAGTTTCCAACATAGTTATCATTATATTTCACTGTAGTCGGTGTCACGTAATGGATTTTGTTTGCAGTTGGGGGAATATCATTCAGGAGTTTTATTTTGCAAAGTCTGGTAGAAGAGGAGGGTTTGCTGGTGCTTAATGACATAATCCTCACTGCCACCAGCGCAGGTTTTGTGTGTGACTTCAGCTTGAGACCAAAGTCCCCGCTTTTGTGCCACCCTGTGCATCTCAGCAAATGTCTCCTTGAGTGTCCCTGCTCCGGACGCTCCTTAGACATAGGAACACGTCTCACAGGGACCCCCACAGCCTCTGAGACAGCCATACTGGACTCGTCAAGCTTTGATTATTAAATATTGCATGGGAGGCACTTCTGGAGGGGCTGGCAGGTACCTCTGAGACGGTGGTGAAGGCAGCACACAAAAGTTCTGGACTTTCCTCTGTTTTCAGTGCTTGTGTGCCGAATCCCCCTTGAAGGCTCGAGCCTGGGACCATCCCACTTGGCAAACAGCTTTTTGTCTGGTTTAAGAGCAATTTTGCAATGCCAATTTGTCGGAAGAGAACAGCAACCAAACACGTTTGCCAATCATGCTTAGCCTGGTGGAGATCTGCCCCCTTCCAGGCTTAACCTTGGCCTGAAAATAGAGCGTTGAAGCACTGTTAGAAAAGTCTTGCGTTATTTTCAGCCCGCTGTCAGGCTAAATATCCCGCAAATCTTGGGAAGGTGCTGCTGGGAGCAGAGCCTGAACCACGAAGGGTTTTATCCGATGGCTCTTCCCGACGCGTCGTGTTGGCCCCCGAGGGACCGCGCACCTCTGGGGCACCATCAATCCGCTGCCCGGCCCCGAAACCTCTGCCACCTCTGAGAGGCGAGAGTGATGGATCGGCATCGGGGTCGGCATCTGCGTGCGCGCCGGCGCTCGGAATATCCATCTCGTCCCACCCGTGACCTTTCTCCCTTCGGCAAACCCGAAAGGTCTGCGCCGCATAATCACATCTTGGGATAAAAGATAAGTGAGCTACCAAATAAACACTCCGGTGTTGACATGACCTTATGGTTTTACAGTCCATATTAATTTTTAATTGCACTGTTAAAATATAGTAAATATCTATTATACAAATTAAGTGGTAATAGGTATTTGTATTTTTTTCTCCCCCCGAATTAATCTTAAAATAAGCTGATTACACAAATCTTTAGCCAAGCAGTGGCTAATCCTGGGCACAAACACGACTTTGATAAGATACATCCAAACAAACATTTTGGTGGCAAAGTGCTATCAGATAGCAGCAAACAATTAGCGCAAGACACTCGGCGGCCCGTGAGCGCTTTCGGAGCGGACACCGCTGGGAAGGTGCTGGGAAGGATCCAAGAGGAGTCTCAGCTCTTTGGGGCTCCTTTGCGGCCGCCGATCTCTGGAAAATCTTCATCGCGCTAATGGCAAACAGTGCTCATGCACAAACAATCTTTATTCTCCCAGACCTGCTGAGAATTTGGGAGAAGAGAGTGAATCCAGCTCATTGCAAGCATGTCGAATGAGGGAGCAGTTCCCAGTTGGGGTCTCCAAGGTAGGGAAGGGAAAATAAGTGGGTGCACGTGTCTAAAGCCAAGTGCCAGTGCACGTGGCTAGCTCATGCTCTGCAGTTCTTGCCTGGGTTTATGGGACTTTTCCTACATTTCCTATCAAAAGGAAATGTAACATTAAAAGAATAAAGCTCAATGATATTGAAAGCATTAAAACAGAAGTGCCTGTGATGACCTCATTTACTTCTCCAACAGCCTGAAAGGACTATGGGTTAGTGTATAATAAATAGAGGTTTTAAAGATGCTTAATAGTGGATGATTCTTGCAAATATTTAACTGGAGAGGAGTTTGGGGGTCCAACAAGGGCTATGGGACATGTCAGCATGTGGAGGAAGAGCCCCTTAATGCAACTACTTAAAGCACATAGGAAACTCAGATCAATGGGAGTCACCAAGTGCAGAATCCAGACCCGGGAGCAATGCAGGATCTGTAGGTGCTCAATCCTCTCCAAAGAGCCCAGCTGAAGTTCCCAAGGTTTATTAACCGCGACTGGCTACTAAGCGCCTTTATAATATATATAATATATAGAGTATAAACGCGTCCAGACTTTTACGGGTTAAAAGGCAGCCCTTCTTGCTTGGGAAGGTGTCATTGGGAAAGTTCTCAGGAGCCAGCCGCTTGTTTGCCTTTCCACTTACACTGTTTGGTTTCTTGTTCCGTGGAGCAGAGGCAATTCCACGGAGCCGCTCCTGGTGCTTCCGAAGACGGACGCAGCCGATTCTGTGCAGTGCCTTCGTCTCCAGCCTCTCCCCTCTGCAAACGCCTGAGACAGGGGCTGCAAAGCGATAGCTGTGCTTGGAAAGAAATAAGTGCTTTGCTTTTTAAGCATTTTTTCCTAGTATCTGATTTTTGCTAATAACGGGATTTCTGATCCCTTTGCACAAACAGGAACTAATTGTCTATGCAAAGCTACACTTGCACATGAATTTATAGAGTTGGGGGGTTTTATTTTTATTTATGCTGTTCCTGAAGTCCTTACATGTCATTTATACAAATTCCTGTGATCTGCAGCACTGTTCTTGGATTTTCTGTGCGAAATGCTCAGCCACCACTATCGGGTGTCACTATAAAACAAAACCACCTGCAGTGGGTTATGAAACCACATCTTTCCCCACGTTAACCCGACTGGATAACCCGAATGGAGAGCAGCGGGCGCTCGGGAAGGGCTTGGCACGCTTGGGCCACCTGGGTGCAGACCAAGGGGTCCAGCAGGGTCCATCCTCAGCCAGCCCCCGTGGCCCACCCTGCGTTAGCTGTATAACCTCGGGGCACCCTCCGTGCCGCAGGAGCACGCGGAGCCTCTCCCAGGGTCAAGGCTGGAGCCCTGGATAACGGGGAGCCTCTGGCAAGAAACAGCATTCGCAAGCGGCGCAGCCCTCCCGCTGCCTTTAAAGAGTAATAAGAACTCTCCCCCTGCAGGCTTCCTGCAGCCAATGCAAGGGACGGATGCTCCTCCAGCCTGGGACATGTCCCCTCAAATCGGTGACAGCAAAGACGCCTGCCCAGGACATTAACTTGTGCATCTTTGCTCTTGATTTCCCAAGCAAATTGCACCAGGCAAACTGCTTTTTGACTAGGAAGTGATTTTCCTTTTGCCTGTTTCAGGGAAGAAATTATTAGTATAGAAATGCAAACAATTTTCTTCTTTTGCATTGGAAAAAAAAAAGAAGAAAAGCCCTTGTGCTCTCTTACTTGCTGTCTGACTGTTGTTTTAAGCTATTAACTGATATCATGCACTTACTACCGCCAAACCCCAGTGATACTAATGTAATGTGCATTCCCAGATAATGCAAAGCAAGTTTATATCCCCAAATTATTCTCAATTATATGTCCAAATTATACTCAACTTCGCTTAGGGAAGGCCTGCTCAGGGATTAGGGTAGTTGTTTGTTTATTTGAACGCTTTATTGAACTTGGAGTTTATTATATTCTGTGTTCACTGGAAGGTAATCAAAAAATGAGGAAAAGTGGAATGTTTTTATCAGTTTTGTTCACATAGGTTTTGAGCTATGGAATACCTAGAGTGCCCGGACCCACTTGACATACAAGTTGCTACCTCCAGTTCTCACCTGACTGCTTTTAGGATGTGATTGCCATTTTCTGAAAGGAATTTACTTTTTCATGTACCTCTCTTTTATATAGTATAACAAAAAAATCTTACTATCTGTACTAGAAATCCAAAGGACGCAAACCTAAACTGAAGCAGCTTTGATATGTTTATACAAAATCCTACATTTAACCCAAGAAGTTTTAACTGAAAAAGAACTTTCTTTTTTGCTCTCAGGGCCCCTATCACTTTATTTATTTGACTGATAAAAATAAACCCTTAATTCGCAGGCAAGTGATAACTTAAGTTTAACTAAGTGATGGGTTATTGTCAGATTGATGGTGGGCACTGAAAGTGGGGTAAATATATATATTTCACTCCAGGCTATAAGAATTGGGACACTGCCCAATTCCCAGTCCAGCAGTTACTCCTTCCACGTTCTTCCCCATCCACCAGGGTCCAGCCCCTTGAATTTCAAAACACACTTAAAAATAAAAGGAAAAGACAAATGACTGCGTTTCCATGGATTAAGATGTGTTAAAAGCGGTGATAGTTAGTATACTCCTTAGCAAGAAATTATTGTGCTCAAAAGACGTGCTCCAGCCTGCAGAAGAGGGGACATTTGGCCCTTCTTCCTTTCCTGCGAGGTTGTTCCTATCTGATCCACGAATTTATCTCAGGAGCATTAGGACCCAACCAGCCTGATTTTATGTCCCACTGATGTGAACCCCTCAGAAGCTGCAGAGTGATGCTGGTACCAGTAGGGTCCAAGACCCACGTTCCCCTCCTCCTCCACCATGGCACAGTCAGTGACACTTTCTCTGATCAGGGACAAGCTCTGCTTTTGCCCCTCGTCTGAGGGATGACAATGCAATTCGTGGTAAGTGCCATCAGGTCATCACTCTCAGCATTAAAAATCAGGTGCCTTAATTTCTCTTTTGAATTGATTTCCAGCCATTGACCTTGTTGCTGCTTTGTCAGAAAGACGAAAGTGCCCGTTATTAAAGTTCCCCTGGCCACTCAGGTGCAGATAGACCACGGTCAAGTCATCCTTAATCTTCTCTTCGATAAACTAAATAAATTGAGCCATGCAATCCCTTGCTATAAGCTATATGTTCATTAATCATTAGCCTATTTTCTTCCTTAGAAACCTCTTCTTTTGAATCACGGCCTTCATGGTCAACACAATCAGGCAGAATGTGCCAAATAATGATGGAAAACCATTAGGAGATCACCAGCCTCCCATTCACGCAGCCAAGTCCACGACTCTTCAGCTGCTGCGTCGCATTAGGAGCATAATTAGGAGTAAGTTACGGGTCCAGTATATCTGCCTGGGGCTGTTTGACTGATATTACCTCTATATTACCCAGGCCATCTACATTTCCCTCTTGTGCACCAGAACAAGCCAGTCTTTCCAGTTCCCTGGAGCTTTCCATAGCCAACTGGAGAGCATCCCAAGTCACTCGTTTAAAGCTCCTGTGTACAAGTCGCTCAGAACTGCCTTCTTTACCATGTCCAGCATGAGCTGCTGCTGTTGCACATTGCCCTGGTTTATTATTGGTGTGGAAGATGTTTGGCCATTAGCTTCTGATAGAAGCATAAAATTCGACTTCATTTTCCGTCATAAAGCAAGAATATTTATTCCATCTTCTCCTTGATTCTGTCCTGTGGACAACTCTACAATTTCTGCCCAGCAAAAGCCCCTACCTTAAGTCTCTTTGTTCCTAATACTTTTCAAGCTGCCTACTCCCTTAATTCTGTGCAAATATTTCTGCAATTTTCTTTATACTCCATAATCAACTTTAACAATTATAAGCTTCCTGATAATTCCTTCTCTTTTTAAAAATTTCTTTTGCAGCTGCCTTCATTTCCTCTCTGGGTCAAATCATGGTTTAATTTGGTCGGGTTTGTTTTGTCCCCTCTGCTAGTGCTGTCTTACTCCACAGTTATGGGAGGTTACCATCTAGTAAAGTGTCACTAATTTAGAAATATCATTTATATTTTTCTGCCTAAATCCTTGCAACTGGACAGTTCATCAGGCAGAAGATATTAGAAAAACTGGCAACTGTAATCATGTGGGTGGAGGTGAGGACATCTGCTCTTTATATCATGCGCGTTGCCAGCATGCTATAGACATATCCAGGTTTCTGTTCCAAAACCCCCTCAAGAATATACCATGTGGAGTTCCAACTCATTGGAACCTCCTGCTTGGTTTGGGAAATTTTGGCAAGTTATTTTCCTTCTGTAGCTTGTTCATAATTTTCCCGGTCTTTACTACATGGACAAAGTGTGCCCAGATTTCATGTGCCACGCTAACATATGTTTTGTGATTACATACAGGATGTATAATCACTCTTCTTTACTGCATGAGTTCAGTTGGCACCGTCTGCTGACACAGTCCAGCGCCGGGAGAGAGTCTTGGGGCGATGCATGTTCAAAGTTGGTGCTGCAGCAGATGAACCACCGCGTGCCTTTTCCTACATCTTTAATGTGCTGCCCTACATGGAGCTGCTGCCTCGTCCTTGACTAGCCGGGCACGGTGGAGATGACAGCCTTGAACATTGCCCAATGCGCTGTGAGTGACGCGATCTTCATCCCTGTGAGCACAGCTACCGTGGGGCTTCCTCATGCCCTTGGGTCCATGGGTCCCACTGGTCTATCCTTGGAGAGGGCTACCGTGAACATGATGTCATGAGCTGAGTGGTGGGCCCTTGATGGTGGGAATGTGAGTCCACCCACAAAAAATTCCCGGCGGAGCTGGGAAAGCTTTGTCGCCTGAAGACTGAGAAAAACATTAGCCAGAATTTCCCAAATTATCTGGGGTTTTGTGATGTGCGTTGAGTCATGATGGGGATTCTTGACCCCAAAGGACATTACTCATGTTGAAATAAGTAGCATTTGGACCAACGCTAAGTACTGCAAGAATCCAGTTGTCTTGAGCATCCTGCAACGTGCTCATCAGTAGGTCCTTACTGATCTTTAAAAACCTTTGACGTAAAAAAAAAAAAAAAGATATTAATCTCAGAAAGCACTTTATCTTCTCCTTGTCCCATCATCACTTCTTGCACATTATCCCAGAGTTACCCAAATGGGTAACTGTTCAGTTATCTTTAAAGGCCTAGGGGATTTGATAAGCAATTTCATGGAAATAATCTAAATATACATAATAAAAAAAGAAGGAAGTGATGTTCTGTTAATGCATCACTTTTATTGTGACAAGTTTTTCTTCAAATGAAAAATAAAAGTGTAAAAACTTAGAATTGCAGTACTGTTAAGCTCCTCCTGGGATCATTATAATAGACTGTACAATTATTACCTGAGCTGAAGAGCCTTTTTTTTAAAAAAAAAAAAAAAAAAAGCAAAACAGCAATAAACGTAATTTCATTGCTCTACCCGATATGCAAAATCTGCCTAGCATCTATTTCCAATATGAAATCAATTTTACATTTACTAATAATACTGCATGGAACCTTACTGGAAATCTTCATATAAATTCTATAGTATTTTTAAGGTTTGCACTAGAGTGGAGCTCAATAAAACTTTTAAATTGTTTACATCCATCATGTCACTAAAATGTTTTTTAAAATATTTTGCTTGGCACTATGAAGGTTGAGAAAGAGCCACCGAGGTAATTCACTCTGCATAGGATCTTCTCTAAGCAGTACTGAATTCACTGTACTGAATCCCAGATTTTCCTACGTCATCATGAAAGTGCTTAGAGGAAAGGAGAGTCCGATGCCTCTTTTTCGTCTCATTGCAACTACAGACTACAAATCTGTTAACTTGAATCCAGGAACTCATAATTTGTATTGCTAAGGGAGACAAGAATTATTACATCCAGCTCTTTGGCTTTGATTACGCAAGCAGATCTTTGTGCTCAGGCAATCTCTTGTTAACCTGAATATATTGGACTGCTGGAGGGGGTCAAGGTACCACAAATTTAGGTGCTGAAAAAATATTAAGAGGAGCCAGAACTGTTGAAATCTCTCTCATACATGAGACAAGTGAAATCCTCTGGCAAGAAAACCCCACCATTAGGAATGCTAAATTCTATTGTTTTTTTTTTTTTTTGAGGAAAAAAAAGTCACTCCTGCAATCATTGGGTTTTGCTGGTGCTGTAATTGTTCACCAAAATGACCCCAATATTTTGACATGCACCTTTATTCTAGAGGACAATTTTAAAAGTACCACTTGTCTCAACAACATGGATGTTTGATTCTCATTTCTCCCTGATTACGTGTACATTTGGGGACCTTACTATCTTGCAGAAACAGACTGCTAGGCTGTATATGGAAAGAAGGAGGAAAATTTGTTTTGCCGCCTTTTGAGCTCCGTGCTCCATAAGGAAAATGATCTGGCAAGCAGTGACAACAGCACATTAATATATAAAATAATCAGGAAGAGCACTTAAAGGAGATTATGTGTGTGTTTATATATCTGAAGCCTCGTGACTGTATCATCTTCTCTCCCGGAAAACCACAGCGGAGCTGCTTTGAAAAGGATTGCTAGTGACTTGCACGCGTAGCCAAAGAGTCCGGAGTTCATCCAAAAAAGTGCTTCCCAGTTAAGACACGAAAAGCCATTTAGGCACTCCACGCTCTGCCTGCACCTTGCTTTCACAGCAGATTAGCTGCAAGGAGATAGGTTCCTGCGGCTGTGGCAAGTATTACATAATACTCCCTTGAGAGTGGGAGAATGACTTTGAAAGTTTTATTAGGTTTTTATTAGATCGTGATACCCATTTTCAGTAGCCGGCTTGTCCAGTTGCTCACAAATTATGATAATTTGAAATACTGTGCCGAATGCTATAGGCTGCCCTTAAGTTTCCCCAGAGCATACAACTCGGAATTAAATGCCGCTAACTCCTTGGCACTGGGGAGGACAAATTTTCCCAGTATGATGCCAATTACCTGCATTGGATTCATTTTGCCATGAAATGGGGAGATGAGCATGTGACATGATGTATTTTACAAGGTGTTTAACAAGAACATGATTGGGGAAAAAATTGAAATCCATGAAATCAATGCTATAACCTAATATTGTTTGTTCGTGGTGACTACTGGAGCACAGCGAGATCAATGTTAGGACAGCGTTATTCACTTTATGTATCAATGACCTGGAAGAAGCAAGGTAAAAGGATGGGACCTGCCAATGGTGCACCATGGTGCAAGGCTCGCAAGGAGAAGATATAAGTGGGAGTGATACAATTCAAGATGACTTGAAATGGCATTGAAACAGGTAAGTGAAGCATGCAATTCAATAAAAAGAATTGAAAGTTGGGAGTGTTCTTTGGGAAAGAAAGAAGAAAAAAAGTCATTTTGCTATGATCTCTGTGTCCTGCATCGGAGGGTGTGCAGGGAGAAGCCACAAGGCCAACCATACCAGAGCAAAAGTCTAATTTAAAGCTCTTGCAGATGCATCGGTAATGAAGATGAGCAGAGGACAGCAAAGGAGTGAATCAGTCAAAAACACACACACACACATGCACACAAAGAAGGTCTTTCCATCTCTATGTTATACAAATAAGTATTTGTTCACTAGATTTCCAGCAAAAACCTTGCTCAGAGACGCTTACTTAACCTCTGGCTAAGGCTTCCAGTGCTATCTCATCAATATCTCACAATTTGACTGCCTCATCCTTCTCAAAATCATTACATTTCAGTAAACTACCCAACATGGCATAGCTATGGCCTGTGCAGCTCTTCCTAGAGCATAATTTTGCAGGTAGCCACCCAAAACTTGTATTTCAAGTGGCTCTGGATTGGCAGTCGCATGGATGGAGGGGACCCAAAGGTCTAATGGTTCTTAGACCTGTGGCTGATATATCCAGGGTCCTGCAGTTTGGGTCATCACTAGACATGAGTGCAAAACCTTGTAAGGGTTTTATCTGTTTCGTGCTTGAATTACTTTCTGTGTTCATGACTTCTGTAGGTTTTGAACCAAGTCCTCGCCGGATTTCCCTGGCTACAGACTGGAACTGTGAGTGACTGCGACTAAATCTGCAAGATTTAATGCTACTTCATGGATCAGCTCATCAGAGTTGATCCAAGATATACCCATATTTTTCCCTGGTACACCTAAAAAAATAATAATGCATTTTTCTTCACTGTGGCTTAACAGTATTTCAGGTTACGTAGTCATGCACTATAATAATAATAATTAAAAAATCCCTTTTCTAGTGCTATTTTCGGCATTGCAAAAAATCCAGAGCTGGCAGTTTTTACAGTTTCAGACCAAGAGCAAGCTTCAATAAGCTCACACAGCTCTAATGATTGTTAGTGAAAATGTAATGGGCCATTTGAAATACAAATGAACGCTAGTAGGTAAAGGGATTTTTTTTGAGTAGAATCAATTTACACTAGCTATTTAAAAAATATTAAAATAAATGTAATGCCATTAAATGTAAGCTCAAGACCCATTGAGCACATTAGTGGCCAAGTCTGCCAAAAACATAGCAACGCCAAGAGCAGGGGCCAGATTCTGCTCTCCTTTACATTGGTGCTAAGCCAGGATAACTCCCCTAATTTCAACAGGCTTGCTCTGAAATAATAGCCATGTTAAGTGGGAGCAGAAACGAACCACTTTCCCCTTTCCAGTGATTTTTGCAGTGCCTCTACTTGCCCTTGGCAACTCACTTATTTTCCCACCATGTAGAAGTCTCCCAAGAAAAACAGCCTCCTTCACCTCTGGTGCACACATGTTTGGGGGATTTTTTTGCCCCTTTTTGGGACACATTTCAGCTAATAACACAGCAAATGTCAAAAGCAACTGGGGCATAGAGTGCCATTTCCATCCAGAGCATGGAGGTGAGGGCATGGAGCAAGCCCTGTCCTGGGTAAGCGGCCAACCCAAAGGGTCGCTCTAGGGAGAAGCACCCTCAAATCCCCACACAGCCACAATTCTCCTTGATATTATTCTGCATTCCCCTTTTTGGGCATCATAAGCGTTTTGGTTGGACTGGAGACCTGTCACAGCAGCAAGGAAAGTTTTGCATCATGTGGGTTAATAAGCTAATAAACTGCTAAGCAGTGTTCAAAGTTTTGAGGGCAACCAGCTAAGCAACAGGGAAGAAAATCCCACTTTTAAAAGTTTTATATTGCTTTCAAAGAAAATAAAGGAAAAACAGCTAAGCTATGTGGTTAATTTTTATTTAAAAAGTTTATGTTAATACACCAGATTCCCCTTAGTATTTGAGAGCTTTTGTGGGTAGCCCTTCTGCGTATTTTCTAGAAATGTTTAAATATCATATTGGTACCCTTCCTTGGGAAAAAAAAAGAAAAAATATTTGCCTTGGCATGGTGCTCTGCTGGAGAAGCTGCCTCATGCATCTCCAGCGTTAAAACAAGACAAATAATGAGGCAAGATGGAGAGAAGAGGCAAAGGCAAAAATGTTATTTCCTCCTTCTGCTCTGACTTTCAGCCTTAGCATTGGAGAAGCCCAGAAAAAGCAGAGACTTTTCAGACATTGCACTTGGAATACTCATATTAGCAAGGGTTATTGGGAATACTTGCTTTTGCTACTGTACTTCCAACCAAAGGATCCCATTTGGACTGTCAAGAAAAGCAACGTGGGTTGTTCTCTCCCATTCTGATTAATTTTCTGTGTGTCCACGTTGTACCTTCAGAAGCCTTGGAAGACTCAAGCTGGGCTTTCCTGGATGTCCTCTTTGTTCAGACACAAACACTATTTCACAGTGCAAATGAGGAATAATTTATTTTTAATTATCATTAGTTGATTTTATTTTTAATTGAGTGTTTATGCTATAGTAGATTTACTTTGTTAATAATGATATTTCCTCTATTTTTTTGCAAAGAATAGCAGCCACACATTTTTAAAACACAGATATTTTATTTCTTTAACATATTAGCTGGGGTTTACTGCTCTGTGTTAGGAGAGTTAGAATATCCCACCTCAAAGATTCAGGGCATAAAAGTCCAAAGTTGGAGTGAGTTTAGAATGTGTGAATTTTCTCAACTCTTTTGAGAAAGCAAAAGCCAGGGGGGTCTAAGGACAGAGTCCTCAAGCTTCTCCTGTGGCCCAGATATTGCCGCCAGTGTAGTCTTGATATCGTTTCTCTGAGCATCAGCTCTGGAAAAAAAGATAGGAACAACATTCTGAGAACATTAGCTACAAATTACGGTGCATTTGTTTTTTTTTTTTTTTTTTTTTCCCTGCCTGCTTATGACTTAAATGGAATTAATTGTGTGCTCCCGCTTCCCTGCTATCTCAGCAGCTTCCGTAGCAATGCCATGCCCATAAACAACTATTTCAGGGCAGAGGAAAGCAGATATTTTTGAACAGTTAGACCCTCCTAATTTTAACCAGCAATCTTTCACCACTGGACTGGGGCACATGTTGTTCAGGAAAATAAACTCATTTCAATGGCTTTTACACTAGATAAGGTCCAAAATGAGGCACTCGTGCCAAACAGCGCAGAAAGCTTTGAACAATAACGCGCTGCAAAGACAGACATTTGGATTAGGTTATTGAAAGAGCTTGTGTGAGAGAATATATCGTCACATGAACTGGCACAAGGCTGTCCCCCTTCCTCCGGCAGGACATGTTCATTTTTGGGTCTTCAGAAAACTTAAGAATTCATTTGTTCTCCTGACATCCTGATTCGACCTTAGCAGTAAAACCAAGTACTCGAAATAGTAATTCAGGCAAACAGAGTATTGTTAGTGTTCCCAGAAAGGTGATATTCTGAATAGCTCTGCATATTTAACGAGGAAGATGCGTTTTGAGCAATTTTTAATAATGTTTTACTTTTCCCATTTCACCTTTTCAGGAAGGTAGAAAGAACAGATCTGGATTGAGATTCCACCCCCAGTCTTGAGTCTTTTAACATCCCAGAGGGCATCCATGGAAAAAAATCCCTCCACTTACACCGTGAATAGGTGCTAACAGCTTTAAAGAATTACCTAGCAAATATTAGGTGCAGTTTAAAACTACATTTAAAGCAGCAAGGGCAGTTTAAAAGACTACCTGGCCAGTTAAAAGTTGAAGAGAGAAAATGACTTGAGCATGTGTTCTCTGAACCGGGGTCTGCGTGGGAGATAGAGAGTGAGCTGGTGAAATAACGTAGTCTCTGTTTTTACAAAATTGGGCAGATTCTGTATCTGTCTCCTCTATGGTATGCTGTGCACTTCGTAGTCACAGTAAGAAGCAAAATCTGGTCAAGTGCTCCTAGATAATTTCCGTTTACTATAAAAAGAAACACAACTATGCTATCCAAGCATTATGGAAGATTATTTATATTGAGAGACATCCTTAGGCTAAGCTATTAAATGAGGATAATGGATATGAGCCACCTAAGGCATGCCACAGCCTCGTTAATGAATTACGGGGTAAAACAAAGATGCTCCGCTCAGGTAGAGACTAGATTTGAGTAACGGGCTTTTAGAGGAGAAGAACTATTGAGGAGGGGTCACGTCATGCGAAGACCTGGAAAACACAGGATAAAATGTTTCATGCATTACCCTGCACCTGCTCCTAGGGTTGTTCAAGGGCCTTTTAGATTATGCAGTACAATATTTACTCAGTATATTCCATATTATATCAATTTAAGCAATGCACTGTAACTTATTAGATATTTATTAGCTTACATTTTAAGCCTCAGTCTATTTTATAACCTCGATGCCCCCTGTTTTATGTAGAAAGGATATTTTAATAGATATAATTTAAATTAGTTCAGAATTTGATAACTCGTTACAGTCTGCTACTCTAATGAAACTTACACTAATGACTATCTTCAATAGGCAATGCCTAATTTTAAGAAGCCATTTTAAAATATTCATAACATTTCCGGTGCAATGTTGTTTGAACTGTATTTAATAGACTTCTCGACTGGGCTTTTCCCCATGGTTTGTGTAAGCCAGGCTTAGTGTAAATAGTGATTCTGGAAGCCCTGGCTTTCGTTGATCTCTGCAGTAGGGAGAGAGGAGCAATAAGGGTTTTGCCTTTGGTCCGCGTGGGATGCAGACCTGTGTGCACACAACTCTTCCTTTAGGGAATGAAAAGGTTCCACCACCCAGGCAAGGAAAAACTCCCAGCTACCTTGAGAGATGAACAGTCCAAGTTGTAATTGGGAATAAAGTTTTGTTTTGGAGTTATTCAATGGCTCTCACCAAGTTGCAATCACCTAAAAGAAGGCAACCTAAATTCGGACTCATCTCTCGCTTTGGTCCTGCAAGCAACTCTGATCTGGATTCACGTTGTTGTGCAAATAAGCAATGACTGTTCTGACTTCTACCTCTCCGCAGAGAGAGGTGCTGGTGCTTTTCTGTAGAGGACTTGCTAGTCTTCTAGTGCTTCCCAGCTTCTGAAACTCGCCCAGGAAACTGCCATGGCCTAGATGTCTCCACAACCCGCAGATGGGTTGGAGGTGAATGAGGTGGGACACGATGCAGCACTTGTCCAAGTCTATCTTGCCTGGACCAAGCCTTTCTTACACTTGGGAAGCCTGAACAGGAGACTGGGAAACGTCTCTAACCTGGGATTCCAATAGTTCGCCCTCAGTTCTCTTCTTGATCATCTTTCTTCCTCATTAATACTTCAGAAGGGGCCTCTCCTAATGCACTCCGTTCCTTCTGCCTCTATGAGCAAAATCCTGGGACCATGATACGGCTTGCAGACATCAAGGCATAAGTAACAAATGTCCCGATGTCTTTATTTTAAGCCCATCATTGTACACTGCTTGCACATTGGGAATCACTCATGTTACCTTAACAACTTTCCTTTGATATAATAAATGAGGGAAAAGTTATATTTAACCTTTGCTCAGCAGCTACAAGTTTGAGTGAAATCCAACAGCTAGGAAATGGAGTAAATGCAAAATTATTCTCCGAACGTAAATTACCTGGTGCTGTAACTAGCACTCACTAAACCAATATGAAAACACGTGAATTGTAGCCCAGCGACCAGTCATTATATTGACTGCCACGATCACTGCTGAACACTGGTAGCATCCATTGCCCCTGCACTACGGCTAAGTCAAGCAGCTGTTCTGCATCGCTTCCTTTATCATCCATTAAAAAAATAACCAAACCAAAACTCCAGCTCAGTGGCAATTTCCAAGGAGGAGAGAGCACAAAATGGGCTTTAAACGGGCAAAAACCCAACACACGAGCACAGATTGGGCCAAATGTTCTGCCAGGGGCCAGTCAATGATGAGGCACTGCCAAGGCCTGATCCCTAGATCAATGCCTCATTGGTGATAAAAAGCTGATCTTTAAATCAAAGGCAGCACACAGAAAAAAAAAAAAAAAAGAAAGAAAGAAAGAACCCAAAGACATAAATTTGCGTTGGCTACCAGCCCAGGGTTATCTTCCAGGATATTTTTGCTGATGCGACTTCTGGGATAAGACAAAGGAAATGTATGACGCTCCGAAACTTGGATGGCAGGAGGAGCCGGGTTACCCGTAAAGAAGCAGCAGCCGGTGGCTGCGGGTGACATTGCCGTGCAGGGGCACAAGTTCATCCCTCCAACGTCTCTTCCGCAGTGCGGGAATGATGGCATCAAGGCTACCCCTGCTCGCTACCTGAAATGCTCTTGGTGGCAGAGACGTGGCATCCTGTGCCCAAAAGCTGCATCCTGCATCCCCAAAAAGCAGAGCCCCCAGTCTTGGCATGCCTCTGCACATGGATGCGTACTGCAGCAGCTTTGGGAGCTCCTGGGAACCCGTTGCCTTCTCACAGCACTTGGGTTTGTTCTCCCATAGCTGGAAAGGTCTTGGAAGTCTGGATGGCTGCCCATCTCCTCCTACAACAGCTCTTCTGCAAAAACTTCCCAGCTATTTCTCTTCCAGGCATGGATTTGGGGGGCCAATTGCCCAATTAACCCCATTCTACTATTTCTGAGACCTGTATGCACATGTCTATAGCACCTTATCAGTAGTATTCTCCATAAATTGTATCAGACAAGAAGGATATCGTTAAGCAGTTCAAAAGTGTCACCCAATTTCCTTTTTTGTTTAAAGAAGGGAGCAATAAAATCTGTTAATACTTGGGCTTTTTTTTTTCTTTCTGTGCAAGAGAATGAAAATCTGTTTGCAGTTGTAACTTTTACAGTATGTCAAATAAGTTTTTTTTTTTCTTGTCCATAATTATTTTTACAGAGAGCTGTTCTTTCAATCAGATCGTTGAACTCTGAAAAACAAACCTTCAAGGCTACTTTTGAAAAATTGGACCTTCGTTTTTCTTTCAATTGAAAGATTCACAACTTTCTTGTGGGAGCCAGGGCACAAAAAATAACATAAATCCTTTCAGTGCTGTCTCTCTTTTTGCCTATCTAGCAGATATTTCTGCTAACATTTACTTTTGTAATTTTTCACATTGTTCTAGCTCTCAGAGGTTAATATTTACCATTCATTGCAGTATTCACAGCCTGCAGAGGTAGGCTTGCAAATATCTGCTCTGGGAAAATGAACAGCTCTGCCAGAAAATATGTTCAAGTTTCTTTGTGGAACTGTGGGAGACAACATGCTATTGACAACATATCACTGCACTCATCTGTTCCTGTTTTAAACATCTGCACAGTAAATTCCTACTATACAACAACTGGTGTTTAAGAAGGATAAGCAGATAATTAGAGCAAATGTTTTTTAGTCTCTTTGAGCAGCAAACATGCTTTGAAAGAAAAAAAAAGCTTATGAAAGAATACAGTGAACGGATACATAAAAGCTAAGGCACTGAAATCGTATCCTCACACTGAGACCACACACTCATTTTATGGTAGGCATCTACAAATGCAGAGGATATTACGTGATAGCAAAATTCAACAGCAGACAGAGCTGCCTGCAAAAGCTGACCCGCTCCTTGCAATAATATCAAATCATAAATGAATTAATTTGCTTGCTGACCAAGTAGTTTGCCATATTAAAGTGCAAGTTTGCAAGACATGTATTCTATTATCCCAGATTGCACTCTTGACACTTTGCATTATGAACATTTAGCATTCATCCTTTGATATTTTGAACACTGACTACAATGAAGCTGTCAGCACAAAGGAATTTTTTATTCAATTTTCACATGTAACAAGCAAGAGTCTTACAGAACCGTCATTAAGAGCAGTGAAATAACAGGGATTCGAACTGACTCCCAATGGAAGAAAACAGAATGCCTTGATGGGGTGAAATATTTAGGGATGGGGAAAAGTTAAGAAGGAGAAGAGGAGAAAAGAAGGAGAAAATGCACTTTTCATTTTATTTTTCTTTCCTAGCAAGCAGGGAATATTTGCTCCAAACGTGGTTCACAAAGACCCTGCCAGGCAGCTAGTGTTGGATGCGTCCAGTCAACGCTGTGTACTCTCAAGTCAAAAATAAACAAATAAGTCCATGCATTTTGTATTTTGCTCAGCACAGGGATGAGGGAAACCCTCTCCAAGGAAGAACAAACTTATCTGGTCCCATGTGCACATCCTGCAACGACTCCAGCCCACGCAGCCGTTCCTGGGAAGCACGGATGCAGTGGGCAGCCCCCGCAGCCTTCCAAGCAAAGAGAAGAACATATATATAAACAGACCGCATGAAACTAAATTTAATAAACATTCCAGGAAGGAAGGGACTTGGCGGAATAGCTAGACAATGAAATAAAGGCTTTTTTACTACAGAGCTGTATTTTAAGAGCTTGCAGAAAATGAACTCCTCGGTGATCACATTCCAGCAAATTTGGAAAGGCTTTTCAGTGCACCGTGTTGTATCACTTACCATGGCATGGTGATTGCTTTAAAACCACAGTATATGACACAAATATTTGATTAAAATAAATTTCACCTCGAAAGGCCACTTTTTTTTTTCAGGGTTTCAGATACAAAAGTGAACTGTGTCTCGCTTGGATTACGGCCCATTGATGACTTAACGGTGTCAACTGCAGAGAAGTTTGGTTGTACAGGGCTTCACTTGGCATATTCATCACCACCGAAAATAGTAATAATAGTGTTTTGCAATGCTCTTTGCACTTCTTTATTTGCCCTTATTATGCTTGAGATGCATAGATGGGAACAGTAGTTTATCTCATCGCCTTCATCAGAACTGCAATTGGAGCATGCACAAGCAATAGTTTCTTAAACTGCCACCAGAATCATAGCTGTAGCTAGGTAACAAAATAAAATAACAAATGAGAGAAGGAAAACTAGAGGTGGAGGAAATATAGACCTATAAAGATACACCTCAGATTCCTATGCATACTCAAGTAACAAGGTAGGACTGCAGGGAGCAAGTTGATGGCTTTCTTCACGCAGCACCACAGACAACTGCCCTTTTTCACTCAAATTCATTTGCTTATGGGGAACCAGGGAAATTTTGACTCGAGATGGCCAAAGTTTAATCTTTTCAGTCTATAAAAAATTTAAACAGTTTGCTCCCATTTCATAAATGTTGACATTTCCCATGAAGGGAGAAAAATATCATATCAGCGCGTTTCCTTAGAAAGCAATGTGAAGGGACCCTCCAGCCCCAAGCTCACGGAGCCTTTGATTGCTGAGTGGTCAGGATCCCAGAACACTGGTGTCCACCATGAGCCTGGGTCATCAGTGAGGCAGGCAAGGGGCTAAGAGAGTGGTAGAGATCGCTCTTCACCCTGGGGATCAATGAGCACCTCTGCTTTGCTTCAACAGGGCCGCTCTCAAAGGGAATGGTCCAACTATTTGGTTGGAAAAGTCACTTCTGTGAATACACGGTCTGGATGTCCAAGTAGGAGAGGAGGAGATACAGCACAACCAGATACAGCACAACCAAGCAGGAGAACCAGAGCAGCAGCTTTTCTTCTGCCACCTAACATGCCTCCTAACCCTGAGGACATTGTCTTAAGCAAAGGCTTGAACTCTGAATGAATTGTAATTCTCCCAGTTTTGAAGCCCAGGAGAGTGAGATGCTTGCCAGAAAGATCCTGAAGGGGAGAAGAAAAAAAAAAAGGAATAAAGGAATAAACTTCATAATTATGAAAAAAAATAATATGCACTTCCACAGTTTTGCTAAATTTGGGATTGACTAGAAGAATCAAAGTGGTAGCCTGGAGAGAAAATATCTATTTGAGGTGTGAGGTTAACTGACAAAAATCAAACTTAAGACTGAAGCTTATAACTTGAAGAACAGCTAAACCTACAAGAAAACTTACAAGAAAAAAAATCAGATTACTTTTTATGACTGAGAGGCAAAACTAAGAAAAATATTTCAGACAGAAAAGCTGTTTTTTTTGTAGCCTTGAAATAATACGTAACTAGAACAAAAGATAATATGATACAAGACAGGTAATCCAATCATTTTAGACTTTATGACTGCAATCTTCTCCACATGAGAGACTTGATTGTGCTTCATTTCTTTACATAAGTGAATAAATTCAGGGAATCACAAGCGCATTTATTCAGATTTGTGTTTTCCTCTCGGGCCGAAAAAGTTAGAGCCAAAGACCAGTAGCCTTGAGTGCTACAGGGAAAATTTATATGGGAGCCTCAATCATATGCATTCATGAAGAAAAATGTTTTTTGATGCTAATACACTCCCGATCCTTTTTTTCTTTTTTTCTTTAATAAACTCTATTTATAGTATTTCTTACCCTCATTATAAGCCATTGAAGAAAATAGGGAAAACATGCAAGAGAAGAGGCCGAAGCTCTGCGGTTGGTGCCATAACAGCTGCTACCACCTCCTTAGGCCTCTTCTCCCTGTTTTTTTCCCTCTTTGTGTTTTGTCAGGTTGCACGCCAACAGCTACCTGAGCATTTTGAGCTACCTGTCTTTCAAAGATGATCCCCTAGTTGTCCCCATTCACCAAGGTTTGGCAAGCCTTGGTGCACGCAGACAGGAGCTCCTTGGGATGAAGCTGAAGCAGAAGATGTGTTCCAGCTGCTGGCAGCTCTGCAGGACCAGACGTGCCCCAGCTGAACCAAACACCCTGAAATTCATTTAGGGTGGACATCTGGTCCTCATCCCACCTCTTCCACTTTATAAACCTGTTGCAGCCAGCCACAGTATTAGTGGCCTTTGCCAAGCAGCTTTACTAGCCCCAAATATTCCATACCATGGTCCTTGGGCTCTTTCCCTTCTCCTGTTGAGCTGTGAGAGCTTCAGTGCTCTTACTGCATCACGGATCAAGGATTTCAAAGCACTTGTAAACATTGGCCCTGAAAGGTGGGTAGGGTTTTGCCAACATTTAATGCAACACAAAAATTGGTAAGATAGCTCGTCCAAAGCTTGCCTTGGTCATGCAATGTGAGCAAGGCAAAATCAGAACAGCGAGTGAGATTTGGCCCTCTGCTTTAGCCCAGCATGTAAAACTAATTAACCAAATCTGTTTGATTAAATATTTATACAATTCTGTGGATGCCACGAGCTCTCCTCCATGTGCGGTGTTGGAAGCGTCCCACCATTTCTAGTCTAATTCAACAGCGGGGATATGAGCAGAGCAGGAAGACGGGGAGGCAGTAAAAACGCAGAAGGAAATTGGCTGCTGCTTTACCAATTTCCTGTTGGGGCTCTTCAGCCTGTATTGCTCAGGACAACCATCGCAGAGAGGTTTGCGGCTCTGCAGAGCTTTTATTGACCTCGCTGTAAATACAAAATGGCCCTTGAATTAAACGGGAGGGCCACTCAGCAGAAGTTCAGCAGACTTGGCAGATTCCTGGGAATAAGCAAGAACAGGGATCAGGAGGACTGATTGAAAATGTGCGGCGCTCGCTTCACGGATGCCTTTTCTTGGGAGCTAGATCTCCAGGCCAGGATTTGCAAGGCTAATGATGGGTGGGCTTTTTTTCCCGCAGTCACAAAAATTCCAGCTAAAGACAAGCCAGGTTTGCACACTGCTGCCTAGCTGCTAGCATGTCATTTGCCAAAGCTTTCCACCGTCCTCCTCTCCCCTTAGGCATGTGCACCATCCTGTCCCTGGTCTCATGGTGGGATTCAGGCTTTGGCAAAACCAAGCTCTGTCCACTCCACCATGCAATTTGTGCTATGTAGGAAGTTTATTAATTATAAAAAAAAAGTCAATCCAATTATATGAAAAGCTAAGAGTGGTTTTGTGAAAGCACTTCCTCTTGAGTTGTTTCTCTCCCCTCTCTTTCTGTTTTATTTATTATTATTTTATCATTGTTAAACTATCATTATATTTACTCAGCCTCCTTGTGTAAGGAGTCAGAATGACTTCAGACCTTGTCTTTAGTTAAATTCCTCTGTTAGTATAGGGAACCTTTTTATCCAAATGAGCACTGCATCTTTGCCACATAAAATTAACTTATCTATAATTAGTTAATAATGTAGAGAGGATAAAGGTTCTTCTGCATATCAAAATGTTAACATTTTTATGTCTCTTGCTTTCCTTTGTTTCTATCCATAACCACGGCAACTCTAAGGACATATTTGCAGGGAATTCAGTTGCATGATTTTGATGATGCTCTTGGTATAAACCTGTGTCAAATGAACTCAACACTTGCTATGTAAAGTTCTCAGGAAATCAGTAGTGTTGATATAAATAAAAAGTCTGAAAAATATGCATTTGAAATTACTGTGCTTTGGTGCTAAGATCTGGATGCTTTCATGGAAAAAAAGAAAAACAGACAGAAAAAAAAAAAAACAACAACAAAACCAAGTAGTTCACCTCACTTTGAAATTCTTGCTGTATTCATTTCATTTCAAAGCCCTTCCAATCTCCCCGTGCCCTTGCTGGCACTCCCACCGCCACTCAGCACAATTAATACTCATTTCCAAGGCTATTTTAACGGCTCCTCATAGCTCTAGGAACTTGGGACAGGCTTTAGAAGGTGTCTGTTATCCCTGGGGCATAGGATGGAGATTCCATGTTTGTGAGATGGGAATATGAGGCTAAAAAAAGCAAGGGCCTGTAAAATTCAGTTAACCAGATCTTGCAGTGAAGCTTTGGAAAGGTCTTTTCACCACCAGCAGCAAAGGGGGACTTGATGGCCTCCTCCTCCAGGCCACGGTGTCCCAAAGCCTCATATCCTTGGATGTGGCCAGCCAAAGCGACCGGGAAGACAAGGAATTAGCTCGGTTTTGGGTGGTGATTTCCAAACATTCACAACCCTTCAGTCTGACCACCGGAGCGGGCAGGTGAGTGTGTGTGTGCAGGCACGTAAAGGAGGGAGAGCATCTTCAAAGGCAGGGAGCCAGGCTGCAATCCTGCCGAGCCCCCCGGGCACGGAACGGAAAGCTGAGGCAATTTGTAAAAGCGGAGAAGCGGGCAGGCCGCACAGAACCAGAAATTGATAAAATATAAAAATCTATATTTATTTTAATTTCATGTAACCACCCGGAAGCTTGAGGAGGTTCTGCCGCTTCTGTGGTTTGAAGACATATACGCAAAAACTGTTAATGGATTAAAATACTATTAAATACTATTCCATAGTACAAACTATTTTTAAGCCATAGAAAGGAAGGCATTGAAGGGAAATAAAATTATTATAAGGTAGGGCAGAGATGGCTAAGGCTTCTGAAAAAACAGGGGGCCGTATGCTGAAAGTTGTTCTCTGAATGCCTCAGGCCTGTCTTTTATTTGGTTTGTTTTACCAGTCATGAGCAATTTGCCTGTTCCAAAGTCATGCAATATCCCCCCCTAAGCCTCCATGTTGACATAATAATAGGTTAAATATGCCCAAATATGCAGATCTCAAGTGGCACATCAGGGCCAAAAGGGCCCCAAACTAAACAGAACAGGAAAATCATTTCCAGAAAATATTCAAAAGCCATAAACAATTTCCAGTTTTCATACTTAATGTGAGATCAAATTCTCCAACCTTTACAAATTTTATCAATTTTATATCAACCTGATTTGTACATTTACAGAAAAGCAGTTACTTAGAGTCCCTTTTTTTTACTCAGATAATACAAAATGATATTACTGGAAAAAAATCAGAGTCACCGTGTCCATCTTCCTCCCTTCTTACATTTTCTACAAATATAGATCTATTTATACATCTTCCTTGACCTTTTGCCTTCAGAAAAAAATCAGACCTCTGGGAGAAAAAAAATAAAAATAAAAAAAATTGTACTTCTCACTTCCCCCTCCAAATTCCATGGAAAAATGTGGGAGAAGCATGGAAAATCTCCCTGACCGCAGGCTGCTGACACTAAAATAGACTCTTGCCCATGCCTGTTCCCCATGGGCTTAGCATGATGAGGTTTTGCTTAAATAACCCTTGATTAACCCAATGTATTCCCATTCCCAAGGAAAAGGACATTTTTTTGTTCATCTCTTCTGCAAGTGCCCAGTCAATAACTTGGAAGGAGATCCCTCAATTACTCCATCTGCTTAAAAGCCATCAATATGATTCTGGGGAGAAAATCCTGTAAAATTCAGTGCAGTCAGGGCTGGCTTTAGTTCTATCTCTTCAAAGGGCTTTGAGGTGAGGTTTGCATGTGATTCCCCAGCCTATAAGACATGGAGGAAAAGAACAGAGGGTGCAGAGAGAGGTTCATGGTCCTCCAGGAAAAGAGGCAAGAAGGAAAAGCCTGGACCTTTCCCTATGCACTTATTGAGAGTGGGAACAAATCGCTTCTATTTAATGACATGCTATAGGCACGTGAATTGCCAGCAGTCCCTTTAACCTGGAATCTTCTCAGCAGTTGTGGTCCATGCTGGGGACTTTGGGCAAAACGAAGGGGACAAAAAACCTTTGGTTTTAATTCCCATTTATATGGAGCATCCTCATGTTATAAGGGAGAACTATTCACAACTCGAGGATTCGGTGAAGCTCAAAGTCCAAGAGGTCTTGGTGAAACTCTGGCTGAGATGAACGAGACTGGGGAGAGTGGGGATCAGAATCCGAATTTCACCAAGTGAAATTACCGAGTGTCACTGCCGCTGATCTCCAGCCAAGATTATGTATGCACCCAATGCATGCACATGTGTGTTTTCACTCGGTCAGCAGAGAGTCTCAATTTCTCATGGAGACCACCAACTTTGCTGGACATGTTTCAGTCCTGAAAAAAAAAAAAAAAGAAAAAGAAAAAAGAAAAAGGGAGAGAAATGCACTTAACTCCTTCATGCCATGAGTAACGCACGGAGAGCATCAAGGGGCTGTCAGCCAGCAGCAGTGCCCCGCTCCCACGCCTTGCGGAGAGGGCGCCCCACAAACACATTGACAAGAGTTTTGATGACAAAGTGCAGACAACAGAGCAGAGCCATGTGTTGCAGCCCATTAAAACTTTCTCTTCCAAATAAATGCCAGGGCAATTTGGAAGTTGGAGGTTCTGCAATAGAAATGGGGCAGGTTCATTGCTTTGCTTGGGAGCGGGTGATTCCAGCCTTGTGGGAGGCAGTCCCAGCTTCGGTCCAAGCCCAATTTTCTTCTGTCCTTTGTACCAAACCTCACTGTAATTCATTAATGTATGTACCATTAAAAAGGAGTTGTAGGAGAATGGAATAAAGGAGAGGTTGATAGATAGTGTTGCGTTGATGGGTTCCGCTTGGTTGGTAACATCAACTGGCAGAATGAGAACAGTTTTTAAGATATGATTAAATATAAATTTTATCAAAGGAGCAGTAAAACATTATAGCTTTAGGCTTTTTAAATTCCATACACGTCCAGGATTCCAAAAATAAAGCACCAACTTCTTAAAACCAAATGTCTGTGTGTATCTCTACGCAAGCCCAAGTCGAGCCAGGCGTTGGGTTTATGCGCAATGCCAAGCGAGCTCGGTTCAGCAGGACAACAAACTGGCCCAGGGGCTTCCTGACTTGTGTGTATGGATTGCCACACTCCACGTTGGAATACAGAGCCCGAGATATTTTATCTGACCCTGACACTGCTCAGCTCATGCCAGCTCTTGGACCCAAACCAAAGAGCCCGTGGGGCATCGCTTCAGCCCAAGAACTCATCATGATACATGTGGGTTGGCTTCTCCCCAGCCTGCCACCGACACTGCCCAGGCAGCAAACCCTCCACAGTCATTAATATCAGCAAGGAATCAAGAACACACAGATATTTAATTATTTTCCTGTTTTTGTTTGTTTGTTTTTTGTTTTTAAATTCTACGCTATGATTTCGGACCCATTGCAGAAAGATCAGCATGATTTAAAGCACTGCGCATTCTCCACCTATTAAAGAAATACCCGTAATAATTAGCCGCTGCTCTAATTGCTGGAAAAAAAATACTCTAAAAAAGAAAAAAGGAATAAGGCACAAAGCAACATACTATTTACATGTGCCAATATTGGCTATAAATATTCAACACGGCCTTTTAAAGTCATATGCCCAGCCAGTTTTGAATAATAAAGCAGGACAAAGTCATTTACACAGAAAAAAGCTAATGATTTCTGTATTTTGCTGCTGGTAAAGAATTGAAGGATAGCTGATTTGAATCTTCCTTCAATCTCCCATCAATAAAACAGAGACAAGGCAGATTCGAAAGCTGATCTGGGAGAGTCATGTTTTTATAATTGCTTTTTACCCTCAGGCGTTTGAAATCCAGAGGGTCACGAGTGCCTGTGTTAGTGCTCGAGCAGGCCAAGAGGCCCAGTCAAAACCCTGAGACACAAATTAATTTGTTTGTGATTCTCATGTCTAATTTGGGAGAAAGAGAAAACTCTTTGCCACTTTTCAATGTTATAACCTAATTACAGGGAGTTACGTTTGAAATATTTATGCAACCTTTAGGAAAAAAAAAAGTGGGGGGGAAGGAAGAGAAAATTTTGCTTCTTCTCATTTGGGAAATTTTCTGGAATGCGGGTGAAGAGTAATTTGTAAAATAAACACCGAAAAGCTGCGACCAAACCATTTGTTTGCAAAATTATTTGCAAAATTCCAGGATAGGTTAAGTTGCATCTTGTTATTTTGAATCAGGAGCCTTGTGAAACGTCAAAGAAGCAAACCGTGACTTCTAGTCAATGCAATGACATTACAGGCAGCATTACGTGGGAAAAGAAGCATTACAAACATAATTCTGCTTAGAAAACATTTAAATTATGCTGTATTAAGGAGATATAAGAGAGGAAAGTGCTACCAAGGGATAAGCTTCATGGAAAAACAATTCAAGTCGCTCAATATTTTGCGCTCTCCAAGTGACACGTCTTTGCTAAGCAGTGCGCAAGGACGGTCTCCAGCTGATTTACACAGCCCAAAGGCAGCTGGCTGGTCTTGAAGGTTATCTTCTTATGGCCGCTTTTAAAGATATGGCCGCGTGTAAAGGTTTGAATGAGGAAAGCCCATGTGCCTCATCCCCAAACCCTACTGGGGAGGAAACTATGGCTTGATGCCTTCAGGGTCACCTGTGTTGCACCAAGCGTTTGCTTCCCGGGGGAGATCTCGAGGAAAAGGAGCAGCATGAACCTTGCTTCCAAATTTGCACATTTCTTCAGACTCTGCTCATTGACCTTGGTGAGAGGTGATGAAATGAGCAAGAGCTGGAAAGGACTTCTACAACTTGCCAAATTACAAATGCACCCCCATCCTGTCCCACAGACGCGTGTGTGGCCCATCTTCACGCTAACATAAGGAGGAAAGCTGCTTGAAAAGGGTTTTTTGGGGGAGGAGGTTAGACCTTATTCCTCTAGGTTTGCCGCAGGAGGCTTGTCAAATAAGCTGAGGACTGATTGCTGCTCTATTTTGCCTTATTATAATCCAGGAACAACATACTTGTCTGAACCAAATAAAAATAAGTCCTCTTTGAGGCTGCTCTGTTTGCCTTGACAGCAAACTTGGGTTTTAAGCCAAGATTCCAGATTGTTTTTGTGAAAACATTTCCACTTGTCTGAAAGAGTATATATAATGGATATGTGATAGCAGTAATGCAATGCTGAAGTAATCTCCTGAGGACGCGCGCATCTCCGGGGACCCCGTGCTGCAGCGGGTACTACACGCCGGCGAAATAAAATTGGTATTCTAACAATATGGAGAATGCCTCCGATTTGTACCTTGCAAAAATACCAGCCCTCATTTATAATTCAGCTGTAATGTGTGTTTTCCTTGTAGGAAGTGCTTTGCTCTTCGCGGGAATGGAAGTGACAGTTTCGAAGGGTCTCGCCGGCGCCGCACGGGATCAGAGCTTCCGCGGTCACAAACTGGCGGTACCTCCTGCCAAAAGGAGCTGATGGGGCATGCGAGGTACTACGAGGGCAACGTGGTCTGTAGAGTGGTTGCATGTGTATCCTGGCACTCCATCTGTGTTCACTCTGAAATTCGGTGTCGTAACTTCTGCTTGAACAAGGCAAAAATAAAGCGAGCAATGGGCAGGGGTGGAGGCAAAAGAAAACTCACATTTATAGGGATGTTTGGTGATCTGGCAGCAGGATGGAGGTTGAAGTTAATACATACTCAGGGCAATGTTTCCTCATCAAGTTAACATTTGGTCGCTAATGTTCGAGCACTGAACTGACCAGTTGGACTTGGGAGCATTGGCCAAAACGAACACCAAAGCCAAGGTCTTGGGCCAGGTCTTGTCCTCAAGACCCAATGTCTCGGCACGTCGAGGCCAAGAGGCATGGGGAGAACCAAAGGACCAAAACAGAAGAGATTTTTCTACCAACAGTGTCTAAATGGAAGCAGTCCAGAAGCTCTTGTGTGAAGACACTTGACTTGATAGTAGAGGGCTCTTCCATCCGCTGGAGCCCTGGTGGCCTCTAAGGAGAGCTGAGCATGGGGAGAGCCTGGGGGCTGGACCAGGACCAGATGACGATTCTCCAGTTTCATAGTGATCACCATCACGCTCCTCTTGCTGAAATGTTCAATAGGGCCTCAGTGGCACTGGCAGAACAGAGGAAAAAGAGCATGGATTATAACAGAATTAAAAAAGAAGCCCAAAGGGCCACACTCATCCAAAAACTCAAAGTTACAGCAAATACAGGTTTCTGAGGCGGGGTAGTCAAAGACAGCACCATGATGAATTTAATCAAGTGTGACCTAAAGTTACCAAGCCCGTTTCTTGAAATTCATGGGATTCTTGTATACACAAGGTGAAAAGCAGAGCACAGCCCTGCGACAACCAACCAGGAGAGCACAGAGCTTAAATTTAAGACCTGCATCACCAGGGGAGCCCAAGCGCAGAGTCATTTTCCCAAATCCTGGCACGAGCAGGAGGATGCGATGTCAGAATCTGCCTGCATCCAAAAATGGGGGGAGCCTGCAGCCATGTGGGACCTGGAAAAGGAAACA